>NW_027667640.1:2680000-2720000 GCF_963924665.1 Micromys minutus | reverse complement strand
CCCTATCCCTAACCCTAAACTTAACCCTAATTCTAACCCTAACCCTATCCCTAACCCTAACCCTTACCCTAACACTAACACTAACCTTAACCCTAACCCTAAACTTAACCCTCACCCTAACCCTCACCTTAACCCAAAACCTAACCCTAACACTAACCCTAAAACCCTAAATCCTAAACCTTAAACCCCGAAAAACCCTAAACACTAATTCCAAAAGCACCCTAAACCCTAAACTATAAACACTAAACGCTAAAAAACCCTAAACCCTAAACCCTAAACACTAAACCCTAAACAAGCCTAAACCCTAAAACCATTAACACTATACCCTAAACAACCCTAAACCCTTAACCCTAAACATTATACCCTAAACCCTAAAACACTATACAACCTTAAACCCTAAACCTTAAAATATCCTAAAACATAAATCCTGAACAACCCTAAACACTAAATTATAAACAACCCTAAAAAACCCTAAAGAACTCTAAACGCTAAAACCTAAACAACCCTAACCATTAAACAATCTGAAACGCTAAATTCTATAACCTAAACCTAAACCACCCTAAAACTTAAACAATCCTAAACACTAAACCTTAAACCATAAACCCTAAATTTTAAACCATAAATCTAAGAATAACCATAACCCTAACCCTAACCCTAAACCTAAACCTAACCCTAACCCCAACCCTAACCTTAACCCCATAACCCTAACCCTAACCTTAAGCCTAACATAACCCCATAACCCTAACTCTAACCCTAACTCTAACCCTAACTTTAACCCTAATGCTAACCCTAACCCTAACCCTAACCCTAACCCATTAACCTTAATCCCTAAATCCTAAAACCTGAACAACCATAAATCCTAAACCCTGAACAACGCTAAATCATAAACCCTGAATAACCCTAAACACTAACCTCTAAACAGCCCTAAACAACCCTAATCACTAAACCATAAACAACCCTAAACATTAAACCCTAAAGAACCCTATACCCTAAACTTTAAACACTAAACCCTAAATAACCCTAAACCCTAAACCATTAACACTATACCCTAAACAACACTAAACACTAAACCCAAAACAACCCTAAAACCTAAACCTTAAACACTAAACCTTAAAAAACCCTAAACCCTAAACACTAAACCCTAAACAACCCTAAATTTTAACCCTAAACACTATACCCTAAACAACCCTAAACCTTAAACAATCCTAAACTCTAAACCCTAAACCCTTAACCTAAACCACCCTAAATCTTAAACAATCCTAAACCCTAAACCTTAAACCCTAAACACTAAACCCTAAACCCTAAACCTAACAATAACCATAACCCTAAACCTAACCCCTAACCCTTTCTCTAACCCTAACCCTAATCCTAATCCTAACCCTAAACCTAACCCTAACCCTAACCCTAACCCTAACCCTAACCCTAACCCTAAACCTAATCCTAACCCTAACCTTAACCCTAATCCTAAACCTAACCCTAACCCTAACCCTAACCGTAACCATAACACTAAACTCTAAACCCTAAACCTAATCCATCCTAAACCTTAAACAATCCTAAACCATAAACCTTAGACCCGAAATCCTAAATCTAACAATAAACCTAAACCTAACCCTAAATCTAACCCTAACCCTAACCCTAACCCTAAAGCCTCCCTGACCCTAACCCTAACCCTAACCCTAACCCTAAACCTAACCCTGACCCTAATCCTAACACTAACCCTATTTCTAATTCTAACCCTAAAACTAATCCTAAACTTAAACCAAACCCCCTAATAATAACCCTAACCCTAACACTAACCCTAACCCCTAACCCTAACCCTAACCCTAACCCTAACCTAACGCTAACCCTAACCCTTACCCTAACCCTAACACTAACCCCTAACCCTTACCCTAACCCTAACCCTAACCCTGACCATTACCCTAACCCTAACCCTAACCCTAACCCTAACCCTAAACCTAACCCTGACCCTAATCCTAACACTAAACCTATTTCTAATTCTAACCCTAACACTGATCCTAAACTTAAACCTAACCCCCTAATAATAACCCTAACCCTAACACTAACCCTAACCCTAACCCTAACCCTAACCTTAACCCTACCCTAACCCTAACCCTAACCCTAACCCAAACCCTAAAACTAACCCGCTAACTTTTACCCTAACCCTAACCCTAACCCTAACACTTACCATAACCCTAACCCTAACCCTAACCCAATCCCTAACCCTAACCCTAACCGTAACCATAACACTAAACTCTAAACCCTAAACCTAATCTACCCTAAACCTTAAACAATCCTAAACCATAAACCTTAAACCCTAAACCCTAAATCTAACAATAAACCTAAACCTAACCCTAAATCTAACCCTAACCCTATCCCTAACCCTAAACCTAACCCTGACCCTAACCCTAACCCTAATCCTAACACTAACCATAACCCTAACCCTAACACTAACCCTAACCTTAACCCTAACCCTAACCCTAACAATAACCCTAAACCTAACTCTAACCCTAACCCTAACCCTAACCGTAACCATAATACTAAACTTTAAACCCTAAACCTAATCCACCCTAAACCTTAAACAATCCTAAACCATAAACCTTAAACCCTAAACCCTAAATCTAACAATAAACCTAAACCTAACCCTAAATCTAACCCTAACCCTAACCCTAACCCTAAACCTAAACCTGACCCTAACCCTAACCCTAATCCTAACACTAATCATAACCCAAACACTAACCCTAACCCTAACCCTAAACCTAACCCTAAAACTCACACTATTCCTAATCCTAACACTAAACCCTAAACTTTAAATCTAATCCTAATCCTAACCCTACCCTTAACCCTAACCCTAACCCTATCCCTAAACCTAACACTGACCCTAATCCTAACACTAACCCTATTTCTAAATCTAACCCTAACTCTAATCCTTAACTAAAACCTAACGCCCTAATAATAACCCTAACACTAAACCTAACCCTAACCCTAACCCTAACCGTAACCCTAACACTAACGCCTAACCCCTAACACTAACCCTAACCCTAACCCCTAACCCTAACCCTAACCCTAACCCTAACCCTAACCCTAACCCTAACCCTAACCCTAACCCTAACCCTAAGCCTAACCCTATCCCTAACCCTAACCCTTACCCTAACACTAACACTAACCTTAACCCTAACCCTAACCTTAACCCTCACCCTAACCCTCACCTTAACCCTAAACCTAACCCTAACACTAACCCTAACACCCTAAATCCTAAACCCTAAACCCCGAAAAACCCTAAACACTAATTCCAAAAGCACCCTAAACCCTAAACTATAAACACTAAACGCTAAAAAACCCTAAACCCTAAACCCTAAACACTAAACCCTAAACAAGCCTAAACCCTAAAACCATTAACACTATACCCTAAACAACCCAAAACCCTTAACACTAAACATTATACCCTAAACCCCAAAACACTATACAACCTTAAACCCTAAACCTTAAAATATCCTAAATCATAAATCCTGAACAACCCTACACAAAATCATAAACAACCCTAAAAAACCCTAAACAACTCTAAACGCTAAAACCTAAACAACCCTAACCATTAAACAATCTGAAACGCTAAATTCTATACCCTAAACCTAAACCACCCTAAAACTTAAACAATCCTAAATCCTAAACCTTAAACCATAAACCCTAAATTTTAAACAATAAATCTAAGAATAACCATAACCCTAACCCTAACCCTAAACCTACACCTAACCCTAACCCCAACCCTAACCTTAACCCCATAACCCTAAACCTAACCTTAAGCCTAACATAACCCCATAACCCTAACTCTAACCCTAACTCTAACCCTAATGCTAACCCTAACCCTAACCCTAACTCTAACCCCTTAACCTTAATCCCTAAATCCTAAACCCTGAACAACCATAAATCCTAAACCCTGAACAACCCTAAATCATAAACCCTGAATAACCCTAAACACTAACCTCTAAACAACCCTAAACAACCCTAATCACTAAACCATAAACAACCCTAAACACTAAAACCTAAACAACCCTATACCTTAAACCTTAACACTAAACCCTAAATAACCCTAAACCCTAAACCATTAACACTATACCCTAAACAACACTAAACACTAAACCCAAAACAACCCTAAAACCTAAACCTTAAACACTAAACCTTAAATAACCCTAAACCCTAAACACTAAACCCTAAAGAACCCTAAACTTTTAACCCTAAACACTATACCCTAAACAACCCTAAACCTTAAACAATCCTAAACTCTAAACCCTAAACCCTTAACCTAAACCACCCTAAATCATAAACAATCCTAAACCCTAAACCTTAAACCGTAAACACTAAACTCTAAACCCTAAACCTAACAATAACCATAACTCTAACCCTAACCCCTAACCCTTACCCTAACCCCAACCCTAACCCTAATCCTAAACCTAACCCTAACTCTAACCCTAACCCTAACCCTAACCCTAAACCTAACCCTAACCTTAACCCTAATCCTAACCCTAACCCTAACCCCAACCGTAACCCTAACCCTAAACCTAATCCTAACCCTAACCCTAACCCTAACCCTAACCCTAACGCTAACCCTATCCCTAACCCTAAACCTAATCCTAACCCTAATCTTAACCCTAATCCTTACCCTAACCCTAACCCTAACCGTAACCATAACACTAAACTCTAAACCCTAAACCTAATCCACCCTAAACCATAAACAATCCTAAACCATAAACCTTAGACCCTAAATCCTAAATCTAACAATAAACCTAAACCTAACCCTAAATCTAACCCTAACCCTAACCCTAACCCTAAACCCTGCCTGACCCTAACCCTAACCCTAACCCTAAACCTAACCCTGACCCTAATCCTAACACTAACCCTATTTCTAATTCTAACCCTAACACAAATCATAAACTTAAACCTAACCCCCTAATTATAACCCTAACCCTTTCACTAACCCTAACCCTTAAACCTAACCCTAACCCTAACCCTAACCCTAACCTAACCCTAACCCTAACCCTAACCCTAACCCTAACCTAACCCTAACCCTAACCCTAACCCTAACACAAACCCTAACACTAACCCCCTAACTTTTACCCTAACCCTAACCCTAACCCTAAACCTAACCCTTACCATAACCCTAACCCTAAACCTAACTCCATCCCTAACTCTAACCCTAACCTTAACCATAACACTAAACTCTAAACCCTAAACCTTATCCACCCTAAACTGTAAACAATCCTAAACCATAAACCTTAAACCCTAAACCCTAAATCTAACAATAAACCTAAACCTAAACCTAAATCTAACCCTAAAGATATCCCTAACCCTAAACCTAACCCTGACCCTAACCCTAACTCTAATCCTAACACTAACCATAACCCTAACCCTAACACTAACCCTAACCATAACCCTAACCCTAACCCTAACCCTAACCCTAACTCTAACCCTAACCCTAACCATAACCGTAACCATAATAATAAACTCTAAACCCTAAACCTAATCCACCCTTAAACTTAAACAATCCTAAACCATAAACCTTAAACCCTAAACCCTAAATCTAACAATAAACCTAAACCTAACCCTAAATCTAACCCTAACCCTAACCCTAACCCTAAACATAAACCTTACCCTAACCCTAATCCTAATCCTAACACTAATCATAACCCAAACACTAACCCTAAACCTAACCCTAAACCTAACCCTAAACCTCACACTATCCCTAATCCTAACACTAAACCCTAAACTTTAATTCTAACCCTAACTTTAACCCTACCCTTAACCCTAACCCTAACCATATTTCTAAACCTAACCCTGACCCTAATCCTAACACTAACCCTATTTCTAATTCTAACCCTAACACTCATCCTAAACTAAAACCTAACACCCTAATAATAACCCTAACACTAAACCTAACCCTAACCCTAACCCTAACCCTAACTTTAACACTAACCCCTAACCCCTAACACTAACCCTAACCCAAACCCCTAACCCTAACCCTAACCCTAACCCTAACCTTAACCCTAACCCTAACCCTAACCATAAACCTATCCCTAACCCTAACCCTTATTCTAACACTAACACTAACATTAACCCTAACCCTAACCTTAACCCTCACCCTAACCCTCACCTTAACCCTAAACCTAACCCTAACACTAACCCTAACTCCCTAAATCCTAAACCCTAAACCCCGAAAAACCCTAAACACTAATTCCAAAAGCACGCTAAACCCTAAACTATAAACACTAAACGCTAAAAAACCCTAAACCCTAAACCCTAAACACTAAACCCTAAACAAGCCTAAACCCTAAAACCATTAACACTATACCCTAAACAACCCTAAACCCTTAACACTAAACATTATACCCTAAACCCTAAAACACTGTACAACCTTAAACCCTAAACCTTAAAATATCCTAAATCATAAATCCTGAACAACCCTAAACACTAAATCATAAACAACCCTAAAAAACCCTAAACAACTCTAAACGCTAAACCTAAACAACCCTAAACATTAAACAATCTTAAACGCTAAACCCTATACCCTAAACCTAAACTACCCTAAAACTTAAACAATCCTAAACCCTAAACCTTAAACCATAAACCCTAAATTTTAAACCATAAATCTAAGAATAACCATAACCCTAACCCTAACCCTAAACCTAAACCTAACCCTAACCCCAACCCTAACCTTAACCCCATAACCCTAACCCTAACCTTAAGCCTAACATAACCCCATAACCTTAACTCTAACCCTAACTCTAACCCTAATGCTAACCCTAACCCTAACCCTAACCCTAACCCTAACCTTAACCCCTTAACCTTAATCCCTAAATCCTAAACCCTGAACAACCATAAATCCTAAACCCTGAACAACCCTAAATCATAAACCCTGAATAACCCTAAACACTAACCTCTAAACAACCCTAAACAACCCTAATCACTAAACCATAAACAACCCTAAACACTAAACCCTAAACAACCCTATACCTTAAACCTTAAACACTAAACCCTAAATAACCCTAAACCCTAAACCATTAACACTATACCCTAAACAACACTAAACACTAAACCCAAAGCAACCCTAAAACCTAAACCTTAAACACTAAACCTTAAACAACCCTAAACCCTAAACACTAAACCCTAAACAACCCTAAACTTTTAACCCTAAACACTATACCCTAAACAACCCTAAACCTTAAACAATCCTAAACTCTAAACCCTAAACTCGTAACCTAAACCAACCTAAATCTTAAACAATCCTAAACCCTAAACCTTAAACCCTAAACACTAAACCCTAAACCATAAACCTAACAATAACCATAACCCTAACCCTAACCCCTAACCCTTACCCTAACCCTAACCCTAACCCTAATCCTAACCCTAACCCTAACCCTAACCCTAACCCTAACCCTAACCCTAACCCTAAACCTAATCCTAACCCTAAACTTAACCCTAATCCTAACCCTAACCCTAACCCTAACCCTAACCGTAACCATAACACTAAACTCTAAACCCTAAACCTAATCCACCCTAAACCTTAAACAATCCTAAACCATAAACTTTAGACCCTAAATCCTAAATCTAACAATAAACCTAAACCTAACCCTAAATCTAAACCTAACCCTAATCCTAAACCTAAACCCTCCCTGACCCTAACACTAACCCTAACCCTAACCCTAACCCTGAACCTAATCCTGACCCTAATCCTAACACTAACCCTATTTCTAATTCTAACCCTAACACTATTCCTAAACTTAAACCTAACGCCCTAATAATAACCCTAACCCTAACACTAACACTAACCCCTAACCCTAACCCTAACCCTAACCCTAACCCTAACCTAACCCTAACCCTAACCCTAACCCTAACCCTAACAATAACCCCCTAACTTTTACCCTAACCCTAACCCTACTATTAACCCTAACCTTAACCGTAATCCTAACCCTAACCCTAACCCTAACCCTAACCCTAACTCTAACCCTAACCCTAACCCTAACCGTAACCATAATACTAAAGTCTAAACCCTAAACCTAATCTACCCTAAACCTTAAACAATCCTAAACCTTAAACCTTAAACCCTAAACCCTAAATCTAACAATAAACCTAAACCTAACCCTAAATCTAACCCTAACCCTAACCCTAACCCTAAACCTAAACCTGACCCTAACCCTAACCCTAATAATAACACTAATCATAACCCAAACACTAAACCTAACCCTAACTCTAAACCTAACCCTAAACCTTACACTATCCCTAATCCTAACACTAAACCCTAAACTTTAAATCTAACCCTAACCCTAACTCTAGCCTTAACCCTAACCCTAACCATATCCCTAAACCTAACCCTGACCCTAATCCTAACACTAACCCTATTTCTAATTCTAACCCTAACACTAATCCTAAACTAAAACCTAACACCCTAATAATAACCCTAACACTAAACCTAACCCTAACCCTAACCCTAACCCTAACACTAACCCCTAACCCCTAACACTAACCCTAACCCAAACCCCTAACCCTAACCCTAACCCTAACCCTAACCTTAACCCTAACCCTAACCCTAACCATAAACCTATCCCTAACCCTAACCCTTATTCTAACACTAACACTAACATTAACCCTAACCCTAACCTTAACCCTCACCCTAACCCTCACCTTAACCCTAAACCTAACCCTAACACTAACCCTAACTCCCTAAATCCTAAACCCTAAACCCCGAAAAACCCTAAACACTAATTCCAAAAGCACGCTAAACCCTAAACTATAAACACTAAACGCTAAAAAACCCTAAACCCTAAACCCTAAACACTAAACCCTAAACAAGCCTAAACCCTAAAACCATTAACACTATACCCTAAACAACCCTAAACCCTTAACACTAAACATTATACCCTAAACCCTAAAACACTGTACAACCTTAAACCCTAAACCTTAAAATATCCTAAATCATAAATCCTGAACAACCCTAAACACTAAATCATAAACAACCCTAAAAAACCCTAAACAACTCTAAACGCTAAACCTAAACAACCCTAAACATTAAACAATCTTAAACGCTAAACCCTATACCCTAAACCTAAACCACCCTAAAACTTAAACAATCCTAAACCCTAAACCTTAAACCATAAACCCTAAATTTTAAACCATAAATCTAAGAATAACCATAACCCTAACCCTAACCCTAAACCTAAACCTAACCCTAACCCCAACCCTAACCTTAACCCCATAACCCTAACCCTAACCTTAAGCCTAACATAACCCCATAACCTTAACTCTAACCCTAACTCTAACCCTAATGCTAACCCTAACCCTAACCCTAACCCTAACCCTAACCTTAACCCCTTAACCATAATCCCTAAATCCTAAACCCTGAACAACCATAAATCCTAAACCCTGAACAACCCTAAATCATAAACCCTGAATAACCCTAAACACTAACCTCTAAACAACCCTAAACAACCCTAATCACTAAACCATAAACAACCCTAAACACTAAACCATAAACAACCCTATACCTTAAACCTTAAACACTAAACCCTAAATAACCCTAAACCCTAAACCATTAACACTATACCCTAAACAACACTAAACACTAAACCCAAAGCAACCCTAAAACCTAAACCTTAAACACTAAACCTTAAACAACCCTAAACCCTAAACACTAAACCCTAAACAACCCTAAACTTTTAACCCTAAACACTATACCCTAAACAACCCTAAACCTTAAACAATCCTAAACTCTAAACCCTAAACTCGTAACCTAAACCCACCTAAATCTTAAACAATCCTAAACCCTAAACCTTAAACCCTAAACACTAAACCCTAAACCATAAACCTAACAATAACCATAACCCTAACCCTAACCCCTAACCCTTACCCTAACCCTAACCCTAACCCTAATCCTAACCCTAACCCTAACCCTAACCCTAACCCTAACCCTAACCCTAACCCTAACCCTAACCCTAACCCTAAACCTAATCCTAACCCTAAACTTAACCCTAATCCTAACCCTAACCCTAACCCTAACCCTAACCGTAACCATAACACTAAACTCTAAACCCTAAACCTAATCCACCCTAAACCTTAAACAATCCTAAACCATAAACTTTAGACCCTAAATCCTAAATCTAACAATAAACCTAAACCTAACCCTAAATCTAAACCTAACCCTAATCCTAAACCTAAACCCTCCCTGACCCTAACCCTAACCCTAACCCTAACCCTAACCCTGAACCTAATCCTGACCCTAATCCTAACACTAACCCTATTTCTAATTCTAACCTTAACACTATTCCTAAACTTAAACCTAACGCCCTAATAATAACCCTAACCCTAACACTAACACTAACCCCTAACCCTAACCTAACCCTAACCCTAACCCTAACCCTAACCCTTACACTAACCCCCTAACTTTTACCCTAACCCTAACCCTACTATTAACCCTAACCTTAACCGTAATCCTAACCCTAACCCTAACCCTAACCCTAACTCTAACCCTAACCCTAACCCTAACCGTAACCATAATACTAAAGTCTAAACCCTAAACCTAATCTACCCTAAACCTTAAACAATCCTAAACCTTAAACCTTAAACCCTAAACCCTAAATCTAACAATAAACCTAAACCTAACCCTAAATCTAACCCTAACCCTAAACCTAACCCTAAACCTAAACCTGACCCTAACCCTAACCCTAATAATAACACTAATCATAACCCAAACACTAAACCTAACCCTAACTCTAAACCTAACCCTAAACCTTACACTATCCCTAATCCTAACACTAAACCCTAAACTTTAAATCTAACCCTAACCCTAACTCTAGCCTTAACCCTAACCCTAACCATATCCCTATACCTAACCCTGACCCTAATCCTAACACTAACCCTATTTCTAATTCTAACCCTAACACTAATCCTAAACTAAAACCTAACCCCCTAATAATAACCCTAACACTAAACCTAACCCTATCCCTAACCCTAACCCTAATACTAACCCCTAAGCTCTAACACTAACCCTAACCCAAACCCCTAACCCTAACCCTAACCCTAACCCTAACCTTAACCCTAACCCTAACCCTAACCATAAACCTATCCCTAACCCTAACCCTTACCCTAACACTAACACTAACCTTAACCCTAACCCTAACCTTAACCCTCATATTAACCCTCACCTTAACCTTAAACCTAACCCTAACACTAACCCTAACACCCTAAATCCTAAACCCTAAACCCCGAAAAACCCTAAACACTAATTCCAAAAGCACCCTAAACCCTAAACTATAAACACTAAACGCTAAGAAACCCTAAACCCTAAACCCTAAACACTAAACCCTAAACAAGCCTAAACCCTAAAACCATTAACACTATACCCTAAACAATCCTAAACCCTTAACCCTAAACATTATACCCTAAACCCTAAAACACTATACAACCTTAAACCCTAAACCTTAAAATATCTTAAATCATAAATACTGAACAACCCTAAACACTAAATTATAAACAACCCTAAAAAACCCTAAACAACTCTAAACGCTAAAACCTAAACAACCCTAACCATTAAACAATCTTAAACGCTAAATTCTATACCCAAAACCTAAACCACCCTAAAACTTAAACAATCCTAAACCCTAAACCTTAAACCATAAGCCCTAAATTTTAAACCATAAATCTAAGAATAACCATAACCCTATCACTAACCCTAAACCTAAACCTAACCCTAACCCCAACCCTAACCTTAACCCCATAACCCTAACCCTAACCTTAAGCCTAACATAACCCCATAACCCTAACTCTAACCCTAACTCTAACCCTAATGTTAACCCTAACCCTAACCCTAACCCAAACCCTAACCCCTTAAGCTTAATCCCTAAATCCTAAACCCTGAACAACCATAAATCCTAAACCCTGAACAACCCTAAATCATAAACCCTGAATAACCCTAAACTCTAACCTCTAAACAACCCTAAACAACCCTAATCACTAAACCATAAACAACACTAAACACTAAACCCTAAACAACCCTATACCCTAAACTTTAAACACTAAACCCTAAATAACCCTAAACCCTAAACCATTAACACTATACCCTAAACAACACTAAACACTAAACCCAAAACAACCCTAAAACCTAAACCTTAAACAATAAACCTTAAACAACCCTAAACCCTAAACACTAAACCCTAAACAACCCTAAACTTTTAACCCTAAACACTATACCCTAAACAACCCTAAACCTTAAACAATCCTAAACTCTAAACCCTAAACCCTTAAACTAAACCACCCTAAATCTTAAAAAATCCTAAACCCTAAACCTTAAACCCTAAACACTAAACCCTAAACCCTAAACCTAACAATAACCATAACCCTAACCCTAACACCTAACCCTTACCCTAACCCTAACCCTAACCCTAATCCTAACCCTAACCCTAACCCTAACCCTAACCCTAACCCTAACCCTAACCCTAACCCTAACCCTAAACCTAATCCTAACCCCAACCTTAACCCTAATCCTAACCCTAACCCTAACCCTAACCCTAACCGTAATCATAACACTAAACTCTAAACCCTAAACCTAATCCACCCTAAACCTTAAACAATCCTAAACCATAAACCTTAGACCCTAAATCCTAAATCTAACAATAAACCTAAACCTAACCCTAAATCTAACCCTAACCCTAACCCTAACCCTAAACCCTCACTGACACTAACCCTAACCCTAACCCTAACCCTAATTCTAAACCTAACCCTGACCCTAATCCTAACACTAACCCTATTTCTAATTCTAACCCTAACACTAATCCTAAACTAAAACCTAACCCCCTAATAATAACCCTAACACTAAACCTAACCCTATCCCTAACCCTAACCCTAATACTAACCCCTAAGCTCTAACACTAACCCTAACCCAAACCCCTAACCCTAACCCTAACCCTAACCCTAACCTTAACCCTAACCCTAACCCTAACCATAAACCTATCCCTAACCCTAACCCTTACCCTAACACTAACACTAACCTTAACCCTAACCCTAACCTTAACCCTCACATTAACCCTCACCTTAACCTTAAACCTAACCCTAACACTAACCCTAACACCCTAAATCCTAAACCCTAAACCCCGAAAAACCCTAAACACTAATTCCAAAAGCACCCTAAACCCTAAACTATAAACACTAAACGCTAAGAAACCCTAAACCCTAAACCCTAAACACTAAACCCTAAACAAGCCTAAACCCTAAAACCATTAACACTATACCCTAAACAATCCTAAACCCTTAACCCTAAACATTATACCCTAAACCCTAAAACACTATACAACCTTAAACCCTAAACCTTAAAATATCTTAAATCATAAATACTGAACAACCCTAAACACTAAATTATAAACAACCCTAAAAAACCCTAAACAACTCTAAACGCTAAAACCTAAACAACCCTAAACATTAAACAATCTTAAACGCTAAACCCTATACCCTAAACCTAAACCACCCTAAAACTTAAACAATCCTAAACCCTAAACCTTAAACCATAAGCCCTAAATTTTAAACCATAAATCTAAGAATAACCATAACCCTATCACTAACCCTAAACCTAAACCTAACCCTAACCCCAACCCTAACCTGAACCCCATAACCCTAACCCTAACCTTAAGCCTAACATAACCCCATAACCCTAACTCTAACCCTAACTCTAACCCTAACTCTAACCCTAATGCTAACCGTAACCCTAACCCTAACCCTAACCCTAACCCCTTAACCTTAATCTTTAAATCCTAAACCCTGAACAACCATAAATCCTAAACCCTGAACAACCCTAAATCATTAAACCTGAATAACCCTAAACACTAACCTCTACACAACCCTAAACAACCCTAATCACTAAACCATAAACAACCCTAAACACTAAAACCTAAACAACCCTATACCCTAAACCTTAAACACTAAACCCTAAATAACCCTAAACCCTAAACCATTAACATTATACCCTGAACAACACTAAACACTAAACCCAAAACAACTCTAAAACCTAAACCTTAAACACTAAACCTTAAACAACCCTAAACCCTAAACCCTAAACCCTAAACCTAACAATAACCATAACCCTAACCCTAACCCCTAACCCTTACCCTAACCCTAACCCTAACCCTAATCCTAACCCTAACCCTAACCCTAACCCTAACCTTAACCCTAACCCTAACCCTAACCCTAACCCTAATCCTAACCCTAACCTTAACCCTAATCCTAACCCTAACCCTAACCCTAACCCTAACCGTAACCATAACACTAAACTCTAAACCCTAAACCTAATCCACCCTAAACCTTAAACAATCCTAAACCATAAACCTTAGTCCCTAAATCCTAAATCTAACAATAAACCTAAACCTAACCCTAAATCTAACCATAACCCTAACCCTAACCCTAAACCCTCCCTGACTTTAACCCTAACCCTAACCCTAACCCTAACCCTAACCCTAAACCTAACCCTGACCCTAATCCTAACACTAACCCTATTTCTAATTCTAACCCTAACACTAATCCTAAAATTAAACCTAACCCCCTAATAATAACCCTAACCCTAACACTAACCCTAACCCCTAACCCTAACCCCTACCCTAACCCTAACCTAACCCTAACCCTAACCCCAACCCTAACCCAAACCCTAACACTAACCCCCTAACTTTTACCATAACCCTAACCCTAACCCTAACCCTAACCCTTACCATAACCCTAACCCTAACCCTAACCCCATCCCTAACCCTAACCCTAACCGTAACCATAACACTAAACTCTAAACCCTAAACCTAGTCCACCCTAAACCTTAAACAATCCTAAACCATAAACCTTAAACCCTAAACCCTAAATGTAACAATAAACCTAAACCTAACCTTAAATCTAACCCTAACCCTATCCCTAACCCTAAACCTAACCCTGACCGTAAACCTAACCCTAATCCTAACCCTAACCTTAACCCTAACCCTAACCCTAACCCTAACTCTAACCCTAACTCTAACCCTAACCCTAACCCTAACCGTAACCATAATACTAAACTCTAAACCCTAAACCTAATCTACCCTAAACCTTAAACAATCCTAAACCTTAAACCTTAAACCCTAAACCCTAAATCTAACAATAAACCTAAACCTAACCCTAAATCTAACCCTAACCCTAACCCTAAACCTAACCCTAAACCTAACCCTAAACCTCACATTATCCCTAATCCTAACACTAAACCCTAAACTTTAAATCTAACCCTAACCCTAACCCTACCCTTAACCCTAACCCTAACCATATCCCGAAACCTAACCCTGACCCTAATCCTAACACTAACCCTATTTCTAATTCTAACTCTAACACTAATCCTAAACTAAAACCTAACCCCCTAATAATAACCCTAACACTAAACCTAACCCTAACCCTAACCCTAACCCTAACCCTAACACTAACCCCTAACCCCTAACACTAACCCTAACCCTAACCCCTAACCCTAACCCTAACCCTAACCCTTACCCTAACACTAACACTAACCTTAACCCTAACCCTAACCTTAACCCTCACCCTAACCCTCACCTTAACCCTAAACCTAACCCTAACACTAACCCTAACACCCTAAATCCTAAACCCTAAACCCCAAAAAACCCTAAACACTAATTCCAAAAGCACCCTAAACCCTAAACTATAAACACTGAACGCTAAAAACCCTAAACCCTAAACCCTAAACACTAAACACTAAACAAGCCTAAACCCTAAAACCATTAACACTATACCCTAAACAACCATAAACCCTTAACCCTAAACATTATACCCTAAACCCTAAAACACTATACAACCTTAAACCCTAAACCTTAAAATATCCTAAATCATAAATCCTGAACCACCCTAAACACTAAATCATAAACAACCCTAAAAAACCCTAAACAACTCTAAACGCTAAAACCTAAACAACCCTAACCATTAAACAATCTTAAACGCTAAACCCTATACCCTAAACCTAAACCACCCTAAAACTTAAACAATTCTAAACCCTAAACCTTAAACCATAAACCCTAAAATTTAAACCTTAAATCTAAGAATAACCATAACCCTAACCCTAACCCTAAACCTAAACCTAACCCTAACCCAAACCCTAACCTTAACCCCATAACCCTAACCCTAACCTTAAGCCTAACATAACCCCATAACCCTAACTCTAACCCTAATTCTAACCCTAATGCTAACCCTAACCCTAACCCTAACCCTAACCCTAACCCCTTAACCTTAATCCCTAAATCCTAAACCCTGAACAACAATAAATCCTAAACCCTGAACAACCCTAAATCATAAACCCTGAATAACCCTAATCACTAACCTCTAAACAACCCTAAACAACCCTAATCACTAAACCATAAACAACCCTAAACACTAAATCCTAAACAACCCTATACCCTAAACCTTAAACACTAAACCCTAAATAACCCTAAACCCTAAACCATTAACACTATACCCTAAAGAACACTAAACACTAAACCCAAAACCACCATAAAACCTAAACCTTAAACACTAAACCTTAAACAACCCTAAACCCTAAACACTAAACCCTAAACAACCCTAAACTTTTAACCCTAAACACTATACCCTAAACAACCGTAAACCTTAAACAATCCTAAACTCTAAACCCTAAACCCTTAACCTAAACCACCCTAAAACTTAAACAATCCTAAACCCTAAACCTTAAACCCTGAACACAAAACCCTAAACCCTAAACCTAACAATAACCATAACCCTAACTCTAACCCCTAACCCTTACCCTAACCCTAACCCTAACCCTAATCCTAACCCTAGCCCTAACCCTAACCCTAACCCTAAACCTAATCCTAACCCTTACCTTAACCCTAATCCTAACCCTAACCCTAACCCTAACCGTAACCATAACACTAAACTCTAAACCCTAAACCTAATCCACCCTAAACCTTAAACAATCCTAAACCATAAACCTTAGACCCCAAATCCTAAATCTACAAATAAACCTAAACCTAACCCTAAATCTAACCCTAACCCTAACCCTAACCCTAAACCCTCCCTGACCCTAACCCTAACCCTAACCCTAACCCTAACCCTAAACCTAACCCTGACCCTAATCCTAACACTAACCCTATTTCTAATTCTAACCCTAACACTAATCCTAAACTTAAACCTAACCCCCTAATAATAACCCTAACCCTTTCACTAACCCTAACCCCTAACCCAAACCCTAACCCTAACCCTAACCCTAACCTAACCCTAACCCTAACCCTAACCCTAACCTAACCCTAACCCTAACCCTAACCCTAACACAAACCCTAACATTAACCCCCTAACTTTTACCCTAACCCTAACCCTAACCCTAAACCTAACCCTTACTATAACCCTAACCCTATCTCTAAACCCATCCCTAACCCTAACCCTAACCGTAACCATAACACTAAACTCTAAACCCTTAACCTAATCCACCCTAAACCTTAAACAATCCTAAACCATAAACCTTAAACCCTAAACCCTAAATCTAACAATAAACCTAAACCTAACCCTAAATCTAACCCTAACCTTATCCCTAACCCTAAACCTAATCCTGACCCTAACCCTAACCCTAATCCTAACACTAACCATAACCATAACCCTATCACTAACCCTAACCTTAACCCTAACCCTAACCCTAACCCTAACCCTAACTCTAACCCTAACCCTAACAGTAACCATAATACTAAACTCTAAACCCTAAACCTAATCCACCCTGAAACTTAAACAATCCTAAACCATAAACCTTAAACCCTAAACCCTAAATCTAACAATAAACCTAAACCTAACCCTAAATCTAACCCTAACCCTAACCCTAACACTAAACATAAACCTGACCCTAACCCTAATCCTAATCCTAACACTAATCATAACCCAAACACTAACCCTAACCCTAACCCTAAACATAACCCTAAACCTCACACTATCCCTAATCCTAACACTAAACCCTAAACTTTAATTCTAACCCTAACCCTAACCCTACCCTTAACCCTAACCCTAACCATATTTCTAAACCTAACACTGACCCTAATCCTAACACTAACCCTATTTCTAATTCTAACCCTAACACTAATCCTAAACTAAAACCTAAACCCCTAATAATAACCCTAACACTAAACCTAACCCTAACCCTAACCCTAACCCTAACCCTAACCCTAACACTAACCCCTAACCCCTAACACTAACCCTAACCCAAACACCTAACCCTAACCCTAACCCTAACCTTAACCCTAACCCTAACCCTAACCCTAACCCTATCCCTAACCCTAACCCTTATTCTAACACTAACACTAACCTTAACCCTAACCCTAACCTTAACCCTCACACTAACCCTCACCTTAACCTTAAACCTAACCCTAACCCTAACCCTAACACCCTAAATCCTAAACCCTAAACCCTGAAAAACCCTAAACACTAATTCCAAAAGCACCCTAAACCCTAAACTATAAACACTAAACGCTAAAAAACCCTAAACCCTAAACGCTAAACACTAAACCCTAAACAAGCCTAAACCCTAAAACAATTAACACTATACCCTAAACAACCCTAAACCCTTAACCCTAAACATTATACCCTAAACCCTAAAACACTATACAACCTTAAACCCTAAACCTTAAAATATCCTAAATCATAAATCCTGAACAACCCTAAACACTAAATTATAAACAACCCTAAAAAACTCTAAACAACTCTAAACGCTAAAACCTAAACAACCCTAACCATTAAACAATCTTAAACGCGAAATTCTATACCCTAAACCTAAACCACCCTAAAACTTAAACAATCCTAAACTCTAAACCTTAAACCATAAACCCTAAATTTTAAACCATAAATCTAAGAATAACCATAACCCTAACCCTAACCCCAACCCTAACCTTAACCCCATAACCCTAACCCTAACCTTAAGCCTAACATAACCCCATAACCCTAACTCTAACCCTAACTCTAACCCTAATGCTAACCCTAACCCTAACCCTAACCCTAACCCCTTAACCTTAATCCCTAAATCCTAAACCCTGAACAACCATAAATCCTAAACCCTGAACAACCCTAAATCATAAACCCTGAATAACCCTAAACACTAACCTCGAAACAACCCTAAACAACCCTAATCACTAAACCATAAACAACCCTAAACACTAAACCCTAAACAACCCTATACCTTAAACCTTAAACACTAAACCCTAAATAACCCTAAACCCTAAACCATTAACACTATACCCTAAACAACACTAAACACTAAACCCAAAACAACCCTAAAACCTAAACCTTAAACACTAAACCTTAAACAACCCTAAACCCTAAACACTAAACCCTAAACAACCCTAAACTTTTCACCCTAAACACTATACCCTAAACAACCCTAAACCTTAAACAATCCTAAACTCTAAACCCTAAACCCTTAACCTAAACCACCCTAAATCTTAAACAATCCAAAACCATAAACCTTAAACCCTAAACACTAAACCCTAAACCCTAAACCTAACAATAACCATAACCCTAACCCTAACCCCTAACCCTTACTCTAACCCTTACCCTAACCCTAATCGTAACCCTAACCCTAACCCTAACCCAAACCCTAACCCTAACCCTAACCCTAAACCTAACCCTAATCTTAACCCTAATCCTAACCCTAACCCTAAACCTAACCGTAACCCTAACCCTAAAACTAATCCTAACCCTAACCCTAACCCTAACCCTAACCCTAACCCTAAACCTAACCCTAAACCTAATCCTAACCCTAAACTTAACCCTAATCCTAACCCTAACCCTAACCCTAACCGTAACCATAACACTAAACTCTAAACCATAAACCTAATCCACCCTAAACCTTAAACAATCCTAAACCATAAACCTTAGACCCTAAATCCTAAATCTAACAATAAACCTAAACCTAACCTAAATCTAACCCTAACCCTAACCCTAACCCTAAACCCTCCCTGACCCTAACCCTAACCCTAACCCTAAACCTAACCCTGACCCTAATGCTAACACTAAACCTATTTCTAATTCTAACCTTAACACTAATCCTAAACTTAAACCTAACCCCCTAATAATAATCCTAACCCTTTCACTAACCCTAACCCCTAACCCTAACCCTAACCCTAACCCTAATCCTAACCTAACCCTAACCCTAACCCTAACCCTTACCCTAACCTAAACCTAACCCTAACCCTAACACAAACCCTAACACTAACCCCCTAACTTTTACCCTAACCCTAACCCTAACCCTAAACCTAACACTTACCATAACCCTAACCCTAACCCTAACCCCATCCCTAACCCTAACCCTAACCGTAACCATAACAATAAACTCTAAACCCTAAACCTAATCCACCCTAAACCTTAAACAATCCTAAACAATAAACCTTAAACCCCAAACCCTAAATCTAACAATAAACCTAAACCTAACCCTAAATCTAACCCTAAACCTATCCCTAACCCTAAACCTAACCCTGACCTAACCCTAACCCTAATCCTAACACTAACCATAACCCTAACCCTAACACTAACCCTAACCTTAACCCAAACCCTAACCGTAACCCTAACCCTAACTCTAACCCTAACCCTAACCCTAACCGTAACCATAATACTAAACTCTAAACCCTTAACCTAATCCACCCTTAAACTTAAACAATCCTAAACCATAAACCTTAAACCCTAAACCCTAAATCTAACAATAAACCTAAACCTAACCCTAAATCTAACCCTAACCCTAACCCTAACCCTAAACATAAACCTGACCCTAACCCTAATCCTAATCCTAACACTAATCATAACCCAAACACTAACCCTAACCCTAACCCTAAACCTAACCCTAAACCTCACACTATCCCTAATCCTAACACTAAACCCTAAATTTTAATTCTAACCCTAACCCTAACCCTACCCTTAACCCTAACCCTAACCATATTTCTAAACCTAACCCTGACCCTAATCCTAACACTAACCCTATTTCTAATTCTAACCCTAACACTAATCCTAAACTAAAACCTAACCCCCTAATAATAACCCTAACACTAAACCTAAACCTAACCCTAACCCTAACACTAACCCCTAACCCCTAACACTAACCCAAACTCAAACCCCTAACCCTAACCCTAACCCTAACCCTAACCTCAACCCTAACCCTAACCCTAACCCTAACCCTATCCCTAACCCTAACCATTATTCTAACACTAACACTAACCTTAACCCTAACCCTAACCTTAACCCTCACCCTAACCCTCACCTTAACCCTAAACCTAACCCTAACACTAACCCTAACACCCTAAATCCTAAACCCTAAACCCCGAAAAACCCTAAACACTAATTCCAAAAGCACCCTAAACCCTAAACTATAAACACTAAACTCTAAAAAACCCTAAACCCTAAACCCTAAACACTAAACCCTAAACAAGCTTAAACCCTAAAACCATTAACACTATACCCTAAACAACCCTAAACCCTTAACACTAAACATTATACCCTAAACCCTAAAACACTATACAACCTTAAACCCTAAACCTTAAAATTCCTAAATCATAAATCCTGAACAACCCTAAACACTAAATCATAAACAACCCTAAAAAACCCTAAACAACTCTAAACGCTAAAGCCTAAACAACCCTAAACATTAAACAATCTTAAACGCTAAACCCTATACCCTAAACCTAAACCACCCTAAAACTTAAACAATCCTAAACCCTAAACCTTAAACCATAAACCCTAAATTTTAAACCATAAATCTAAGAATAACCATAACCCTAACCCTAACCCTAAACCTAAACCTAACCCTAACCCCAACCTAACCTTAACCCCATAACCCTAACCCTAACCTTAAGCCTAACATAACCCCATAACCTTAACTCTAACCCTAACTCTAACCCTAATGCTAACCCTAACCCTAACCCTAACGCTAACCTTAACCCCTTAACCTTAATCCCTAAATCCTAAACCCTGAACAACCATAAATCCTAAACCCTGAACAACCCTAAATCATAAACCCTGAATAACCCTAAACACTAACCTCTAAACAACCCTAAACAACCCTAATCACTAAACCATAAACAACCCTAAACACTAAACCCTAAACAACCCTATACCCTGAACCTTAAACACTAAACCCTAAATAACCCTAAACCCTAAACCATTAACACTATACCCTAAACAACACTAAACACTAAACCCAAAACAACCCTAAAACCTAAACCTTAAACACTAAACCTTAAACAACCCTAAACCCTAAACACTAAACCCTAAACAACCCTAAACTTTAACCCTAAACACTATACCCTAAACAACCCTAAACCTTAAACAATCCTAAACTCTAAACCCTAAACCCTTAACCTAAACCACCCTAAATCTTAAACAATCCTAAACCCTAAACCTTAAACCCTAAACACTAAACCCTAAACCCTAAACCTAACAATAACCATAACCCTAACCCTAACCCCTAACCCTTACCCTAACCCTAACCCTAACCCTAATCCTAACCCTAACCGTAACCCTAACCCTAACCTTAACCCTAACCCTAACCCTAACCCTAATCCTAACCCTAACCTTAACCCTAATCCTAACCCTAACCCTAACCCTAACCCTAACCGTAACCATAACACTAAACTCTAAACCCTAAACCTAATCCACCCTAAACCTTAAACAATCCTAAACCATAAACCTTAGACCATAAATCCTAAATCTAACAATAAACCTAAACCTAACTCTAAATCTAACCATAACCCTAACCCTAACCCTAAACCCTCCCTGACTTTAACCCTAACCCTAACCCTAACCCTAACCCTAAACCTAACCCTGACCCTAATCCTAACACTAACCCTATTTCTAATTCTAACCCTAACACTAATCCTAAAATTAAACCTAACCCCCTAATAATAACCCTAACCCTAACACTAACCCTAACCCCTAACCCTAACCCCTACCCTAACCCTAACCTAACCCTAACCCTAACCCCAACCCTAACCCAAACCCTAACACTAACCCCCTAACTTTTACCATAACCCTAACCCTAACCCTAACCCTAACCCTTACCATAACCCTAACCCTAACCGTAACCCCATCCCTAACCCTAACCCTAACCGTAACCATAACACTAAACTCTAAACCCTAAACCTAGTCCACCCTAAACCTTAAACAATCCTAAACCATAAACCTTAAACCCTAAACCCTAAATGTAACAATAAACCTAAACCTAACCTTAAATCTAACCCTAACCCTATCCCTAACTCTAAACCTAACCCTGACCCTAAACCTAACCCTAATCCTAACACTAACCATAACCCTAACCCTAACATTAACCCTAACCTTAACCCTAACCCTAACCCTAACCCTAACCCTAACTCTAACCCTAACTCTAACCCTAACCCTAACCCTAACCGTAACCATAACACTAAACTCTAAACCCTAAACCTAATCTACCCTAAACCTTAAACAATCCTAAACCTTAAACCTTAAACCCTAAACCCTAAATCTAACAATAAACCTAAACCTAACCCTAAATCTAACCCTAACCCTAACCCTAACCCTAACCCTAAACCTAACCCTAAACCTCACATTATCCCTAATCCTAACACTAAACCCTAAACTTTAAATCTAACCCTAACCCTAACCCTACCCTTAACCCTAACCCTAACCATATCCCTAAACCTAACCCTGACCCTAATCCTAACACTAACCCTATTTCTAATTCTAACTCTAACACTAATCCTAAACTAAAACCTAACCCCCTAATAATAACCCTAACACTAAACCTAACCCTAACCCTAACCCTAACCCTAACCCTAACACTAACCCCTAACCCCTAACACTAACCCTAACCCTAACCCCTAACCCTAACCCTAACCCTAACCCTTACCCTAACACTAACACTAACCTTAACCCCAACCCTAACCTTAACCCTCACCCTAACCCTCACCTTAACCCTAAACCTAACCCTAACACTAACCCTAACACCCTAAATCCTAAACCCTAAACCCCAAAAAACCCTAAACACTAATTCCAAAAGCACCCTAAACCCTAAACTATAAACACTGAACGCTAAAAACCCTAAAACCTAAACCCTAAACACTAAACACTAAACAAGCCTAAACCCTAAAACCATTAACACTATACCCTAAACAACCATAAACCCTTAACCCTAAACATTATACCCTAAACCCTAAAACACTATACAACCTTAAACCCTAAACCTTAAAATATCCTAAATCATAAATCCTGAACCACCCTAAACACTAAATCATAAACAACCCTAAAAAACCCTAAACAACTCTAAACGCTAAAACCTAAACAACCCTAACCATTAAACAATCTTAAACGCTAAACCCTATACCCTAAACCTAAACCACCCTAAAACTTAAACAATCCTAAACCCTAAACCTTAAACCATAAACCCTAAAATTTAAACCTTAAATCTAAGAATAACCATAACCCTAACCCTAACCCTAAACCTAAACCTAACCCTAACCCAAACCCTAACCTTAACCCCATAACCCTAACCCTAACCTTAAGCCTAACATAACCCCATAACCCTAACTCTAACCCTAATTCTAACCCTAATGCTAACCCTAACCCTAACCCTAACCCTAACCCTAACCCCTTAACCTTAATCCCTAAATCCTAAACCCTGAACAACAATAAATCCTAAACCATGAACAACCCTAAATCATAAACCCTGAATAACCCTAATCACTAACCTCTAAACAACCCTAAACAACCCTAATCACTAAACCATAAACAACCCTAAACACTAAATCCTAAACAACCCTATACCCTAAACCTTAAACACTAAACCCTAAATAACCCTAAACCCTAAACCATTAACACTATACCCTAAAGAACACTAAACACTAAACCCAAAACCACCATAAAACCTAAACCTTAAACACTAAACCTTAAACAACCCTAAACCCTAAACACTAAACCCTAAACAACCCTAAACTTTTAACCCTAAACACTATACCCTAAACAACCGTAAACCTTAAACAATCCTAAACTCTAAACCCTAAACCCTTAACCTAAACCACCCTAAAACTTAAACAATCCTAAACCCTAAACCTTAAACCCTGAACACAAAACCCTAAACCCTAAACCTAACAATAACCATAACCCTAACTCTAACCCCTAACCCTTACCCTAACCCTAACCCTAACCCTAATCCTAACCCTAGCCCTAACCCTAACCCTAACCCTAAACCTAACCCTAACCCTTACCTTAACCCTAATCCTAACCCTAACCCTAACCCTAACCGTAACCATAACACTAAACTCTAAACCCTAAACCTAATCCACCCTAAACTTTAAACAATCCTAAACCATAAACCTTAGACCCCAAATCCTAAATCTACAAATAAACCTAAACCTAACCCTAAATCTAACCCTAACCCTAACCCTAACCCTAAACCCTCCCTGACCCTAACCCTAACCCTAACCCTAACCCTAACCCTAAACCTAACCCTGACCCTAATCCTAACACTAACCCTATTTCTAATTCTAACCCTAACACTAATCCTAAACTTAAACCTAACCCCCTAATAATAACCCTAACCCTTTCACTAACCCTAACCCCTAACCCAAACCCTAACCCTAACTCTAACCCTAACCTAACCCTAACCCTAACCCTAACCCTAACCTAACCCTAACCCTAACCCTAACCCTAACACAAACCCTAACACTAACCCCCTAACTTTTACCCTAACCCTAACCCTAACCCTAAACCTAACCCTTACTATAAACCTAACCCTATCTCTAAACCCATCCCTAACCCTAACCCTAACCGTAACCATAACACTAAACTCTAAACCCTTAACCTAATCCACCCTAAACCTTAAACAATCCTAAACCATAAACCTTAAACCCTAAACCCTAAATCTAACAATAAACCTAAACCTAACCCTAAATCTAACCCTAACCTTATCCCTAACCCTAAACCTAACCCTGACCCTAACCCTAACCCTAATCCTAACACTAACCATAACCATAACCCTATCACTAACCCTAACCTTAACCCTAACCCTAACCCTAACCCTAACCCTAACTCTAACCCTAACCCTAACCGTAACCATAATACTAAACTCTAAACCCTAAACCTAATCCACCCTTAAACTTAAACAATCCTAAACCATAAACCTTAAAACCTAAACCCTAAATCTAACAATAAACCTAAACCTAACCCTAAATATAACCCTAACCCTAACCCTAAAACTAAACATAAACCTGACCCTAACCCTAATCCTAATCCTAACACTAATCATAACCCAAACACTAACCCTAAACCTAACCCTAAACCTAACCCTAAACCTCACACTATCCCTAATCCTAACACTAAACCCTAAACTTTAATTCTAACCCTAACCCTAACCCTACCCTTAACCCTAACCCTAACCATATTTCTAAACCTAACACTGACCCTAATCCTAACACTAACCCTATTTCTAATTCTAACCCTAACACTAATCCTAAACTAAAACCTAAACCCCTAATAATAACCCTAACACTAAACCTAACCCTAACCCTAACCCTAACCCTAACCCTAACACTAACCCCTAACCCCTAACACTAACCCTAACCCAAACACCTAACCCTAACCCTAACCCTAACCCTAACCTTAACCCTAACCCTAACCCTAACCCTAACCCTATCCCTAACCCTAACCCTTATTCTAACACTAACACTAACCTTAACCCTAACCCTAACCTTAAACCTCACACTAACCCTCACCTTAACCTTAAACCTAACCCTAACCCTAACCCTAACACCCTAAATCCTAAACCCTAAACCCCGAAAAACCCTAAACACTAATTCCAAAAGCACCCTAAACCCTAAACTATAAACACTAAACGCTAAAAAACCCTAAACCCTAAACGCTAAACACTAAACCCTAAACAAGCCTAAACCCTAAAACCATTAACACTATACCCTAAACAACCCTAAACCCTTAACCCTAAACATTATACCCTAAACTCTAAAACACTATACAACCTTAAACCCTAAACCTTAAAATATCCTAAATCATAAATCCTGAACAACCCTAAACACTAAATTATAAACAACCCTAAAAAACTCTAAACAACTCTAAACGCTAAAACCTAAACAACCCTAACCATTAAACAATCTTAAACGCTAAATTCTATACCCTGAACCTAAACCACCCTAAAACTTAAACAATCCTAAACTCTAAACCTTAAACCATAAACCCTAAATTTTAAACCATAAATCTAAGAATAACCATAACCCTAACCCTAACCCCAACCCTAACCTTAACCCCATAACCCTAACCCTAACCTTAAGCCTAACATAACCCCATAACCCTAACTCTAACCCTAACTCTAACCCTAATGCTAACCCTAACTCTAACACTAACCCTAACCCCTTAACCTTAATCCCTAAATCCTAAACCCTAAACAACCATAAATCCTAAACCCTGAACAACCCTAAATCATAAACCCTGAATAACCCTAAACACTAACCTCGAAACAACCCTAAACAACCCTAATCACTAAACCATAAACAACCCTAAACACTAAAACCTAAACAACCCTATACCTTAAACATTAAACACTAAACCCTAAATAACCCTAAACCCTAAACCATTAACACTATACCCTAAACAACACTAAACACTAAACCCAAAACAACCCTAAAACCTAAACCTTAAACACTAAACCTTAAACAACCCTAAACCCTAAACACTAAACCCTAAACAACCCTAAACTTTTCACCCTAAACACTATACCCTAAACAATCCTAAACCTTAAACAATCCTAAACTCTAAACCCTAAACCCTTAACCTAAAGCACCCTAAATCTTAAACAATCCAAAACCCTAAACCTTAAACCCTAAACACTAAACCCTAAACCCTAAACCTAACAATAACCATAACCCTAACCCTAACCCCTAACCCTTACCCTAAACCTTACCCTAACCCTAATCGTAACCCTAACCCTAACCCTAACCCAAACCCTAACCCTAACCCTAACCCTAAACCTAACCCTAATCTTAACCCTAATCCTAACCCTAACCCTAACCCTAACCGTAACCCTAACCCTAAAACTAATCCTAACCCTAACCCTAACCCTAACCCTAACCCTAACCCTAAACCTAACCCTAAACATAATCCTAACCCTAAACTTAACCCTAATCCTAACCCTAACCCTAACCCTAACCGTAACCATAACACTAAACTCTAAACCATAAACCTAATCCACCCTAAACCTTAAACAATCCTAAACCATAAACCTTAGACCCTAAATCCTAAATCTAACAATAAACCTAAACCTAACCTAAATCTAACCCTAACCCTAACCCTAACCCTAAACCCTCCCTGACCCTAACCCTAACCCTAACCCTAAACCTAACCCTGACCCTAATGCTAACACTAACCCTATTTCTAATTCTAACCCTAACACTAATCCTAAACTTAAACCTAACCCCCTAATAATAATCCTAACCCTTTCACTAACCCTAACCCCTAACCCTAACCCTAACCCTAACCCTTACCCTAACCTAAACCTAACCCTAACCCTAACACAAACCCTAACACTAACCCCCTAACTTTTACCCTAACCCTAACCCTAACCCTAAACCTAACACTTACCATAACCCTAACCCTAACCCTAACCCCATCCCTAACCCTAACCCTAACCGTAACCATAACAATAAACTCTAAACCCTAAACCTAATCCACCCTAAACCTTAAAAAATCCTAAACAATAAACCTTAAACCCCAAACCCTAAATCTAACAATAAACCTAAACCTAACCCTAAATCTAACCCTAACCCTATCCCTAACCCTAAACCTAACCCTGACCTAACCCTAACCCTAATCCTAACACTAACCATAACCCTAACCCTAACACTAACCCTAACCTTAACCCAAACCCTAACCCTAACCCTAACCCTAACTCTAACCCTAACCCTAACCCTAACCGTAACCATAATACTAAACTCTAAACCCTTAACCTAATCCACCCTTAAACTTAAACAATCCTAATCCATAAACCTTAAACCCTAAACCCTAAATCTAACAATAAACCTAAACCTAACCCTAAATCTAACCCTAACCCTAACCCTAACCCTAAACATAAACCTGACCCTAACCCTAATCCTAATCCTAACACTAATCATAACCCAAACACTAACCCTAACCCTAACCCTAAACCTAACCCTAAACCTCACACTAACCCTAATACTAACACTAAACCCTAAATTTTAATTCTAACCCTAACCCTAACCCTACCCTTAACCCTAACCCTAACCATATTTCTAAACCTAACCCTGACCCTAATCCTAACACTAACCCTATTTCTAATTCTAACCCTAACACTAATCCTAAACTAAAACCTAACCCCCTAATAATAACCCTAACACTAAACCTAACCCTAACCCTAACCCTAACCCTAACCCTAACACTAACCCCTAACCCCTAACACTAACCCAAACTCAAACCCCTAACCCTAACCCTAACCCTAACCCTAACCTCAACCCTAACCCTAACCCTAACCCTAACCCTATCCCTAACCCTAACCATTATTCTAACATTAACACTAACCTTAACCCTAACCCTAACCTTAACCCTCACCCTAACCCTCACCTTAACCCTAAACCTAACCCTAACACTAACCCTAACACCCTAAATCCTAAACCCTAAACCCCGAAAAACCCTAAACACTAATTCCAAAA
Organism: Micromys minutus; assembly: GCF_963924665.1. Taxonomy (NCBI): domain Eukaryota; kingdom Metazoa; phylum Chordata; class Mammalia; order Rodentia; family Muridae; genus Micromys; species Micromys minutus. The sequence continues at coordinate 2,690,286 of NW_027667640.1, read as the reverse complement.
GCACCCTAAACCCTAAACTATAAACACTAAACTCTAAAAAACCCTAAACCCTATACCCTAAACACTAAACCCTAAACAAGCTTAAACCCTAAAACCATTAACACTATACCCTAAACAACCCTAAACCCGTAACACTAAACATTATACCCTAAACCCTAAAACACTATACAACCTTAAACCCTAAACCTTAAAATTCCTAAATCATAAATCCTGAACAACCCTAAACACTAAATCATAAACAACCCTAAAAAACCCTAAACAACTCTAAACGCTAAAACCTAAACAACCCTAAACATTAAACAATCTTAAACGCTAAACCCTATACCCTAAACCTAAACCACCCTAAAACTTAAACAATCCGAAACCCTAAACCTTAAACCATAAACCCTAAATTTTAAACCATAAATCTAAGAATAACCATAACCCTAACCCTAACCCTAAACCTAAACCTAACCCTAACCCCAACCTAACCTTAACCCAATAACCCTAACCCTAACCTTAAGCCTAACATAACCCCATAACCTTAACTCTAACCCTAACTCTAACCCTAATGCTAACCCTAACCCTAACCCTAACGCTAACCTTAACCCCTTAACCTTAATCCCTAAATCCTAAACCCTGAACAACCATAAATCCTAAACCCTGAACAACCCTAAATCATAAACCCTGAATAACCCTAAACACTAACCTCTAAACAACCCTAAACAACCCTAATCACTAAACCATAAACAACCCTAAACACTAAACCCTAAACAACCCTATACCCTAAACCTTAAACACTAAACCCTAAATAACCCTAAACCCTAAACCATTAACACTATACCCTAAACAACACTAAACACTAAACCCAAAACAACCCTAAAACCTAAACCTTAAACACTAAACCTTAAACAACCCTAAACCCTAAACACTAAACCCTAAACAACCCTAAACTTTAACCCTAAACACTATACCCTAAACAACCCTAAACCTTAAACAATCCTAAACTCTAAACCCTAAACCCTTAACCTAAACCACCCTAAATCTTAAACAATCCTAAACCCTAAACCTTAAACCCTAAACACTAAACCCTAAACCCTAAACCTAACAATAACCATAACCCTAACCCTAAGCCCTAACCCTTACCCTAACCCTAACCAAAACCCTAATCCTAACCCTAAACCTAACCCTAACCCTAACCCTAACCCTAACCCTAACCCTAAACCTAATCCTAACCCTAACCTTAACCCTAATCCTAACCCTAACCCTAACCCTAACCCTAACCGTAACCATAACACTAAACTCTAAACCCTAAACCTAATCCACCCTAAACCTTAAACAATCCTAAACCATAAACCTTAGACCCTAAATCCTAAATCTAACAATAAACCTAAACCTAACCCTAAATCTAACCCTAACTCTAACCCTAACCCTAAACTCTCCCTGACCCTAACCCTAACCCTAACCCTAACCCTAACCCTAACCCTAAACCTAACCCTGACCCTAATCCTAACACTAACCCTATTTCTAATTCTAACCCTAACACTAATCCTAAACTTAAACCTAACCCCCTAATAATAACCCTAACCCTAACCCTAACCCTAACCTAAACCTAACCCTAACCCTAACCCTAACCCTAACCCTAACCTAACCCTAACCCTAACCCTAACCCTAACACTAACCCCTAACCCTTACCCTAACCCTAACCCTAACCCTAACCCTAACCATTACCCTAACCATAACCCTAACCCTAACCCTAACCCTAACACTAACCATAACCATAACACTAAACTCTAAACCCTAAACCTAGTCCACCCTAAACCTTAAACAATCCTAAACCATAAACCTTAAACCCTAAACCCTAAATCTAACAATAAACCTAAACCTGACCCTAAATCTAACCCTAACCCTAACCCTAACCCTCAACCTAACCCTGACCCTAACCCTAACCCTAATCCTAACACTAACCATATCCCTAACCCTAACCCTAACCCTAACCTTAACCCTAACCCTAACCCTAACCCTAACCCTAACCCTAACCCTAAACCTAACCCTAACCCCTTAACCTTAATCCCTAAATCCTAAACCCTGAACAACCATAAATCCTAAACCCTGAACAACCGTAAATCATAAACCCTGAATAACCCTAAACACTAACCTCTAAACAACCCTAAACAACCCTAATCACTAAACCATAAACAACCCTAAACACTAAACCCTAAACAACACTATACCCTAAACCTTAAACACTAAACCCTAAATAACCCTAAACCCTAAACCATTAACACTATGCCCTAAAGAACACTAAACATTAACCCAAAACAACCCTGAAACCTAAACCTTAAACACTAAAACTTAAACAACCATAAACCCTAAACACTAAAGCCTAAACAACCCTAAACTTTTAACCCTAAACACTATACCCTAAACAACCCTAAACCTTAAACCATCCTAAAGTCTAAACCCTAAACCCTTAACCTAAACCACCCTAAATCTTAAACAATCCTAAACCCTAAACCTTAAACCCTAAACACTAAACCCTAAACCCTAAACCTAACAATAACCATAACCCTAACCCTAACCCCTAACCCTTACCCTAACACTAACCCTAACCCTAATCCTAACCCTAACCCTAACCCTAACCCTAACCCTAACCCTAACCCTAACCCTAACCCTCACCCTAAACCTAATCCTAACCCTAACCTTAACCCTAATCCTAACCCTAACCCTAACCCTAACCCTAACCGTAACCATAACACTAAACTCTAAACCCTAAACCTAATCCACCCTAAAACTTAAACAATCCTAACCCATAAATCTTAGACCCTAAATCCTAAATCTAACAATAAACATAAACCTAACCCTAAATCTAACCCTAACCCTAACCCTAACCCTAAACCCTCCCTGACCCTAACCCTAACCCTAACCCTAACCCTAACCCTAACCCTAAACCTAACCCTGACCCTAATCCTAACACTAACCCTATTTCTAATTCTAACCCTAACACTAATCCTAAACTTAAACCTAACCCCCTAATAATAACCCCAACCCTAACACTAACCCTAACCCCTAACCTTAATCCTAACCCTAACCCTAACCCTAACCCTAACACTAACCCCTAACCCTTACCCTAACCCTAACCCTAACCCTAACCCTAACCATTACATTAACCCTAAACCTAACCCTAAACCTAACCCTAACCCTAACACTAACCGTAACCATAACACTAAACTCTAAACCCTAAACCTAATCCACCCTAAATCTTAAACAATCCTAAACCATAAACCTTAAACCCTAAACCCTAAATCTAACAATAAACCTAAACCTGACCCTAAATCTAACCCTAACCCTAACTCTAACCCTAAACCTAACCCTGACCCTAACCCTAACCCTAATCCTAACACTAACCATAACCCTAACCCTAACCCTAACCCTAAACTTAACCCTAACCCTAACCCTAACCCTAACCCTAACCCTAACCCTAACCCTAACCCTAACCCCTTAACCTTAATCCCTAAATCCTAAACCCTGAACAACCATAAATCCTAAACCCTGAACAACCCTAAATCATAAACCCTGGATAACCCTAAACACTAACCTCTAAACAACCCTAAACAACCCTAATCACTAAACCATAAAAAACCCTAAACACTAAACCCTAAACAACCCTATACCCTAAACCTTAAACACTAAACCCTAAATAACCCTAAACCCTAAACCATTAACACTATACCCTAAACACCACTAAACACTAAACCCAAAACAACCCTAAAACCTAAACCTTAAACACTAAACCTTAAACAACCCTAAACCCTAAACACTAAACCCTAGACAACCCTAAACTTTTAATCCTAAACACTATACCCTAAACAACCCTAAACCTTAAACAATCCTAAACTCTAAACCCTAAACCCTTAACCTAAACCACCCTAAATCTTAAACAATCCTAAACCCTAAACCTTAAACCCTAAACACTAAACCCTAAACCCTAAACCTAACAATAACCATATCCCTAACCCTAACCCCTAACCCTTACCCTAACCCTAACCCGAACCCTAATCCTAACCCTAACCCTAACCCTAACCCTAACCCTAACCCTAACCCTAACTTTAACCCTAACCCTAATCCTAACACTAAACCCTAAACCCTAAACCTAACCCTAACCCTAAAACTAAACTTTAAATCCTAAACCTAATCTACCCTAAACCTTAAACAATCCTAAACCCTAAACCCTGAACCCTAAACCTAACCCTAACCCTAACCCTAACACTAACCATAACCCTAACACTAAATTGTAAACCCTAAATTTAATTTACGATAAACCTTAAACAATCCTAAAACCTAAACCTTTACCCTAAACCCTAAACCCTAAACCTAACAATATCCATGACCCTAAACGTAACCCTAAACCTAACCCTAACCCTAACCCTAATCCGAACACTAAACACTAAACCCTAAACCTACCCCTAACCTTAACACTAAACTCTAAACCCTAAACCTAATCTACCCTAAACCTTAAACAATCCTAAACCCAAAACCTTAGACCCTAAACACTAAACCCTAAACCTAACAATAAACCTAACCCTAACCCTAACCCTAACCCTAACCTTAAACCTAACCCTAACCGTAACCCTAACCCTAAACCTAACCCTAACCTTAAGCCTAACCATAAACCTAACCCTAACCCTAAACCTAACCTTAACCCTAACCCTAACCCTAAAGCTAACAATAAACATAATCATAACCCTTACCCTAACCCTAACCCTAACCCTAACCGTAACCCTAACCCTAACCCTAACCGTAACACTAACCCTAACCCTAAACCTTACCCTAACCCTAACCCTAACCCTAACCTTAACCTTAACCATAACACTAAACTCTAAATCCTAAACCTAATCCACCCTAAACCTTAAAAAATCCTAAACCATAAACCTTAAACCCTAAACCCTAAATCTAACAATAAACCTAAACCTAAACGTAAATCTATCCCTAACCCTAACCCTAACCCTAAACCTAACCCTGACCTTAACCCTAACCCTAATCCTAACACTAACTATAACCCTAACCCTAACCCTAACCCTAACCTTAACCCTAACCATAACCCTAACCTAAACCTAACCCTAACCCTAACCCAAACCCTAACCCTAAACCTAACCCTAACCCTAAACGTAACCATAACACTAAACTCTAAACCCTAAACCTAATCCACCCTAAACCTTAAACAATCCTAAACCACAAACCTTAAACCCTAAACCCTAAATCTAACAATAAACCTAAACCGAACCCTAAATCTAACCATAACCCTAACCCTAACCCTAAACCTAATCCTAACACTAACCATAACCCAAACACTAACCCTAACCCTAACCCTAAACCTAACCCTAACCCTAAACCTCACACTAACCCTAATCCTTACACTAAACCTTAAACTTTAAATCTAACCCTAACCCTAACCCTACCCCTAACCCTAAACCTAACCCTATCCCTAAACCTAACCCTGACCCTAATCCTAACACTAACCCTATTTCTAATTCTAACCCTAACACTAATCCTAAATTTAAACCTAAATCCCTAATAATAACCCTAACCCTAAACCTAACCCTAACCCTAACCCTAACCCTAACCCTAACCCTAACCCTAACCTAAACCATAACCCCCCAAACCCTAACCTTAACCCTAACCATAACCCCAACCGTAACTCTTACCCTAACCCTAACCGTAACTCTAACCCTAACCCTAACACTAACCCTAACCCTAACCGTAACCCTAACACTAACCCTAACCCTAACCCTAACCCTAACCCTAACCCTAACCGTAACCATAACACTAAACTCTAAACCCTAAACCTAATCCACCCTAAACCTTAAACAATCCTAAACCATAAACCTTAAACCCTAAACCCTAAATCTAACAATAAACCTAAACCTAACCCTAAATCTAACACTAACCCTAACCGTAAACCTAAACCTACCCCTGACCCTAATCCAAAGCCTAATCCTAACAATAACCATAACCCAAACAAAGACTAACCCTGACCCTAAACCTAACCCTAACCCTAAACCTCACACCTACCCTATCCCTAACCCTAACCCTAACCCTAACACTAACCCTAACCCTAACCCTAACACTATCCCTAACACTAACACTTACCCTAACACTAACACTAACCTTAACCCTAACCCTTACCTTAACTCTCACCCTAACCCTCACCCTAACCCTAAACCTAACCCTAAAACCCTAAATCCTAAACCCTAAACCCAGAAAAACCCTAAGCACTTATTCCAAAAGCACCCTAAACCCTAAACTCTAAACACTAAACGCTAAAAAACCCTAAACCCTAAACCCTAAACACTAAACCCTAAACAAGCCTAAACCCTAAAATCATTAACACTATACCCTAAACAACCCTAAACTCTTAACCCTAAACATTATAGCCTAAACCCTAAAACACTATACAACCTTAAACCCTACACCTTAAAATATCCTAAATCATAAATCCTGAACAACCCTAAACACTAAATCATAAACAACCCTAAAAAAATCTAAACAACTCTAAACGCTAAAACATAAACAACCCTAAACATTAAACAATCTTAAACGCTAAACCCTATACCCTAAACCTAAACCACCCTAAAACTTAAACAATCTTAACCCTAAACCTTAAACCATAAACCCTAAATTTTAAACCATAAATCTAAGAATAACCATAACCCTAACCCTAACCCTAAACCTAAACCTAACCCTAACCCCAACCCTAACCTTAACCCCATAACCCTAACCCTAACCTTAAGCCTAACATAACCACATAACCCTAAACCTAACACTCACCCTAACCCTAACCCTAACCCTAACCCTAACCCTAACCCTAACCCTAACCCTAACCCTAAGCCTAACTTCTAACCCCTAACACTAATCCTAACCCTAACCCCTAACCCTAACCCTAACCCTAACCCTAACATTACCCTAACCCTAACCCTAACCCTAACCCTAACCCTAACCCTAACCCTAACCCTAACCCTAACCTTAACCCTAAACCTAACCTTAACCCTAACCTTAACGCTAACCCCTAACCATTACCCTAACCCTAACAATAACCCTAACCCTAACCCTAAACCTAACCCTAACCCTAACCCTAACCGTAACCCTAACCCTAACCCTAACCCTAAACCTAACCCTAAACCTAACCCTAACCCTAACCTTAACCCTAATCCTAACCCTAACCCTAACCCTAACCCTAACCGTAACCATAACACTAAACTCTAAACCCTAAACCTAATCCACCCTAAAACTTAAACAATCCTAAACAATTAACCGTAGACCCTAAACCCTAAATCTAAAAATAAACCTAAACCTAACCCTAAATCTAACCCTAACCCTAACCCTAACCCTAAACCTAAACCTGACCCTAACCCTAACCCTAATCCTAACATTAATCATAACCCAAACACTAACCCTAACCCTAACCCTAAACCTAACCCTAAACCTCACACTATCCCTAATCCTAACACTAAACCCTAAACTTTAAATCTAACCCTAACCCTAACCCTACCCTTAACCCTAACCCTAACCCTATCCCTAAACGTAACCCTTACCCTAATTCTAACACTAACCTTATTTCTAATTCTAACCCTAACACTAATCCTAAACTAAAACCTAACCCCCTAATAATAACCCTAACACTAAACCTAACCCTAACCCTAACCCTAACCCTAACCCTAACCCTAACCCTAACACTAACCCCTAACCCCTAACACTAACCCTAACTCAAACCCCTAACCCTAACCCTAACCCTAACCCTAACCTCAACCCTAACCCTAAACCTAACCCTATCCCTATCCCTAACCCTAACCCTTATTCTAACACTAACACTAACCTTAACCCTAACCCTAACCTTAACCCTCACCCTAACCCTCACCTTAACCCTAAACTTAACCCTAACACTAACCCTAACACCCTAAATCCTAAACCCTAAACTTCGAAAAACCCTAAACACTAATTCCAAAAGCACCCTAATCCCTAAACTATAAACACTAAACTCTAAAAAACCCTAAACCCTAAACCCTAAACACTAAACCCTAAACAAGCCTAAACCCTAAAACCATTAACACTATACCCTAAACAACCCTAAACCCTTAACACTAAACATTATACCCTAAACCCTAAAACACTATACAAATTTAAACTCTAAACATTAAAATATCCTAAATCATAAATCCTGAACAACCCTAAACACTAAATCATAAACAACCCTAAAAAACCCTAAACAACTCTAAACGCTAAAACCTAAACAACCCTAAACATTAAACAATCTTAAACGCTAAACCCTATACCCTAAACCTAAACCACCCTAAAACTTAAACAATCCTAAACCCTAAACCTTAAACCATAAACCCTAAATTTTAAACCATAAATCTAAGAATAACCATAACCCTAACCCTAACCCCAAACCTAAACCTAACCCTAACCCCAACCCTAACCTTAACCCCATAACCCTAACCCTAACCTTAAGCCTAACATAACCCCATAACCTTAACTCTCACCCTAACTCTAACCCTAATGCTAACCCTAACCCTAACCCTAACCCTAACCTTAACCCCTTAACCTTAATCCCTAAATCCTAAACCCTGAACAACCATAAATCCTAAACCCTGAACAACCCTAAATCATAAACCCTGAATAACCCTAAACACTAACCTCTAAACAACCCTAAACAACCCTAATCACTAAACCATAAACAACCCTAAACACTAAACCCTAAACAACCCTATACCCTAAACTTTAAACACTAAACCCTAAATAACCCTAAACCCTAAACCATTAACACTATAACCTAAACAACACTAAACACTAAACCCAAAACAACCCTAAAACCTAAACCTTAAACACTAAACCTTAAACAACCCTAAACCCTAAACATTAAACCCTAAAAAACCCTAAACTTTTAACCCTAAACACTATACCCTAAACAACCCTAAACCTTAAACAATCCGAAACTCTAAACCCTAAACCCTTAACCTAAACCACCCTAAATCTTAAACAATCCTAAACCCTAAACACTAAACCCTAAACCCTAAACCTAACAATAACCATAACCCTAACCCTAAGCCCTAACCCTTACCCTAACCCTAACCCTAACCCTAATCCTAACCCTAACCCTAACCCTAACCCTAACCCTAACCCTAACCCTAACCCTAAACCTAATCCTAACCCTAACCTTAACCCTAATCCTAACCCTAACCCTAACCCTAACCCTAACCGTAACCATAATACTAAACTCTAAACCCTAAACCTAAACCACCCTAAACCTTAAACAATCCTAAACCATAAACCTTAGACCCTAAATCCTAAATCTAACAATAATCCTAAACCTAACCCTAAATCTAACCCTAACTCTAACCCTAACCCTAAACCCTCCCTGACCCTAACCCTAACCCTAACCCTAACCCTAACCCTAAACCTAACCCTGACCCTAATCCTAACACTAACCCTATTTCTAATTCTAACCCTATCACTAATCCTAAACTTAAACCTAACCCCCTAATAATAACCCTAACCCTAACCCTAACCCTAACCTAACCCTAAGCCTAACCCTAACCCTAACCCTAACCTAACCCTAACCCTAATCCTAACCCTAACACTAACCCCTAACACTTACCCTAACCCTAACCCTAACCCTAACACTAACCATAACCATAACACTAAACTCTAAAGTTTAAACCTAATCCACCCTAAACCTTAAACAATCCTAAACTATAAACCTTAAACCCTAAACCCTAAATCTAACAATAAACCTAAACCTGACCCTAAATCTAACCCTAACCCTAACCCTAACCCTAAACCTAACCCTGACCCTAACCCTAACCCTAATGCTAACACTAACCATATCCCTAACCCTAACCCTAACCTTAACCCTAACCCTAACCCTAACCCTAACCCTAACCCTAACCCTAACCCTAACCCTAAACCTAACCCTAACCCCTTAACCTTATTCCCTAAATCCTAAACCCTGAACAACCATAAATCCTAAACCCTGAACAACCCTAAATCATAAACCCTGAATAACCCTAAACACTAACCTCTAAACAACCCTAAACAACCCTAATCACTAAACCATAAACAACCCTAAACACTAAACCCTAAACAACCCTATACCCTAAACCTTAAACACTAAACCCTAAATAACCTTAAACCCTAAACCATTAATACTATGCCCTAAAGAACACTAAACACTAAACCCAAAACAACCCTAAAACCTAAACCTTAAACACTAAAACTTAAACAACCCTAAACCCTAAACACTAAAGCCT
>NW_027667640.1:2652500-2675000 GCF_963924665.1 Micromys minutus | reverse complement strand
CTAACCCTAACCCTAACCCTAACCCTAACCCTAACCCTAACCCTAACCCTAACCTTAACCCTAAACCTAATCCAAACCCTAACCTTAACCCTAATCCTAACCCTAACCCTAACCTTAACCCTAACCGTAACCATAACACTAAACTCTAAACCCTAAACCTAATCCACCCTAAACCTTAAACAATCCTAAACCATAAACCTTAGACCCTAAATCCTAAATCTAACAATAAACCTAAACCTAACCCTAAATCTAACCCTAACCCTAACCCTAACCCTCAACCCTCCCTGACCCTAACCCTAACCCTAACCCTAACACTAACCCTAAACCTAACCCTGACCCTAATCCTAACACTAACCCTATTTCTAATTCTAACCCTAACACTAATCCTAAACTTAAACCTAACCCCCTAATAATAACCCTAACCCTAACACTAACCCTAACCCCTAACCTTAACCCTAACCCTAATACTAACCCTAACCCTAACCCTAACCCTAACCCTAACCCTAAACCTAATCCTAAACCTTATCCTAACCCTAACTTTAACCCTAACCCTAATCCTAACACTAAACCCTAAACCATAAACCTAACCCTAACCCTAAAACTAAACTTTAAATCCTAAACCTAATCTAACCTAAACCTTAAACAATCCTAAACCCTAAACGCTGAACCCTAAACCTAACCCTAACCCTAACCCTAACACTAACCATAACCCAAACACTAAATTGTAAACCCTAAATTTAAGTTACGATAAACCTTAAACAATCCTAAACCCTAAACCTTAAACCCTAAACCTAACAATTACCATAACCCTAACCCTAATCCTAACCCTAACCCTAACCCTAAACGTAACCCTAACACTAAACCTAACCCTAACCCTAACCCTAACCCTAACCATAAACCTAACACTAACACTAAACCTAATCCTAACCCTAACCCTAACCCTAACCTGACCCTAACCCTAACCCTAACCCTAACCTTAATTCTAACTCTAACCCTAATCCTAACAATAAACCTAAACCTAACCCTAACCCTAACCCTAAACCTAACACTAACCTTAACCCTAACCCTAACCCTAACCCTAACAGTAATCCCTAAACCCTAAACCTAACCCTAACGATATCCCAAACACAAAACTCTAAACCCTAAAAATAATCCACCCTAAACCTTAAACAATCCTAAATCCTAAACCTTTACCCTAAACCCTAAACCCTAAACCTAACAATATCCAAGACCCTAAACGTAACCCTAAACCTAACCCTAACCCTAACCCTAATCCGAACACTAAACCCTAAACCCTAAACCTAACCCTAACCTTAACACTAAACTCTAAACCCTAAACCTAATCTACCCTAAACCTTAAACAATCCAAAACCCAAAACCTTAGACCCTAAACACTAAACCCTAAACCTAACAATAAACCTAACCCTAACCCTAACCCTAACCCTAAACCTAACCCTAACCGTAACCCTAACCCTAAACCTAACCCTAAACTTAAGCCTAACCATAAACCTAACCCTAACCCTAACCCTAACCGTAACCCTAACCCTAACCCTAACCGTAACACTAACCCTAACCCTAAACCTAACCCTAACCCTAACCTTAACCTTAACCATAACACTAAACTCTAAACCCTAAACCTAATCCACCCTAAACCTTAAATATCCTAAACCATAAACCTTAAACCCTAAACCCTAAATCTAACAATAAACCTAAACCTAATCCTAAATCTATCCCTAACCCTAACCCTAACCCTAAACCTAACCCTGACCTTAACCCTAACCCTAATCCTAACACTAACCATAACCCTAATCCTAACCCTAAGCACAAACTTAACCCTAACCATAACCCTAACCCTAAACCTAACACTAACCCTAACCCAAACCCTAACCCTGAACCTAACCCTAACCCTAACCGTAACCATAACACTAAACTCTAAACCCTAAACCTAATCCACCCTAAACCTTAAACAATCCTAAACCACAGACCTTAAACCCTAAACCCTAAATCTAACAATAAACCTAAACCTAACCCTAAATCTAACCCTAACCCTAACCCTAACCCTAAACCTAATCCTAACACTAACCATAACCCAAACACTAACTCTAACCCTAAACCTAATCCTAAACCTTACCCTAACCCTAACTTTAACCCTAACCCTAATCCTAACACTAAACCCAAAACCCTAAACCTAACCCTAACCCTAAAACTAAACTTTAAATCCTAAACCTAATCTACCCTAAACCTTAAACAATCCTAAACCCTAAACCCTGAACCCTAAACCTAACCCTAACCCTAACCCTAACACTAACCATAACCCTAACACTAAATTGTAAACCCTAAATTTAAGTTACGATAAACCTTAAACAATCCTAAACCCTAAACCTTAAACCCTAAACCTAACAATTACCATAACCCTAACCCTAATCCTAACCCTAACCCTAACCCTAAACGTAACCCTAACACTAAACCTAACACTAACCCTAACCCTAACCCTAAACCTAACACTAACACTAAACCTAATCCTAACCCTAACCCTAACCCTAAACCTGACCCTAACACTAACCCTAACCCTAACCCTAATCCTAACTCTAACCCTAATCCTAACAATAAACCTAAACCTAACCCTAAACCTAACACTAAACCTAACACTAACCTTAACCCTAACCCTAACCCTATCCCTAACAGTAATCCCTAAACCCTAAACCTAACCCTAACAATATCCCAAACACAAAACTCTAAACCCTAAAAATAATCCACCCTAAACCTTAAACAATCCTAAATCCTAAACCTTTACCCTAAACCCTAAACACTAAACCTAACAATATCCATGACCCTAAACGTAACCCTAAACCTAACCCTAACCCTAACCATAATCCGAACACTAAACCCTAAACCCTAAACCTAACCCTAACCTTAACACTAAACTCTAAACCCTAAACATAATCTACCCTAAACCTTAAACAATCCTAAACCCAAAACCTTAGTCCCTAAACACTAAACCCTAAACCTAACAATAAACCTAACCCTAACCCTAACCCGAACCCTAACCCTAAACCTAACCCTAACCGTAACCCTAACCCTAAACCTAACCCTAACCTTAAGCCTAACCATAAACCTAACCCTAACCATAAACCGAACCTTAACCCTAACTTTAACCCTAAACCTAACAATAAACATAATCATAACCCTTACCCTAACCCTAAGCCTAACCCTAACCTTAACCCTAACCATAACCCTAACCCTAAACCTAACCCTAACCCTAACCCAAACCCTAACCCTAAACCTAACCCTAACCATAACCGTAACCATAACACTAAACTATAAACCCTAAACCTAATCCACCCTAAACCTTAAACAATCCTAAACCACAAACCTTAAACCCTAAACCCTAAATCTAACAATAAACCTAAACCTAACCCTAAATCTAACCCTAACCCTAACCCTAAACCTAAACCTAATCCTAACACTAACCTTAACCCAAACACTAACCCTAACCCTAACCCTAAACCTAACCCTAACCCTAAACCTCACACTAACCCTAATCCTAACACAAAACCTTACACTTTAAATCTAACCCTAACCCTAACCCTACCCCTAACCCTAACCCTAACCCTATCCCTAAACCTAACCCTTACCCTAATCCTAACACTAACCCTATTTCTAATTGTAACCCTAACACTAATCCTAAATTTAAACCTAACTCCCTAATAATAACCCTAACCCTAAACCTAACCCTAACCCTAACCCCCCCAACCCTAACCTTAACCCTAACCCTAACCCTAACCGTAACTCTAACCCTAACCCTAACCGTAACTCTATCCCTAACCCTAACACTAACTCTAACCCTAACCCTAACCCTAACCCTAACCCTAAACCTAACCCTAACCCTAACCCTAACCCTAACCCTAACCCTAACCCTAACCATAACCATAAGACTAAACTCTAAACCCTAAACCTAATCCACCGTAAACCTTAAACAATCCTAAACCATAAACCTTAAACCCAAAACCCTAAATCTAACAATAAACCTAAACCTAACCCTAAATCTAACACTAACCCTAAACGTAAACCTAAACCTTCCCCTGACCATAAACCAAAGCCTAATCCTAAGAATAACCATAACCCAAACAAAGACTAACCCTAACCCTAAACATAACCGTAACCCTAAACCTCACACCTACCCTATCCCTAACCCTAACACTAACCCTAACCCTAACCCTAACCCTAACCCTAACACTATCCCTAACCCCTAACACTAACCCTAACCCTAAACTCTAACCCTAACCCTAACCCTAACCCTAACCCTAACCCTAACCCTAACCCTAACCCTAACCCTAACCCTAACCCTAACCCTAACCCTATCCCTAACCCTAACCCTTATCCTAACACTAACACTAACCTTAACCCTAACCCTAACCTTAACCCTCACCCTAACCATCACCCTAACCCTAAACCTAACCCTAAAACCCTAAATCCTAAACCCTAAACCCAGAAAAACCCTAAACAATAATTCCAAAAGCACCCTAACCCCTAAACTCTCAACACTAAACGCTAAAAAACCCTAAACCCTAAACCCTAAACACTAAACCCTAAACAAGCCTAAACCCTAAAACCATTAACACTATACCCTAAACAACCCTAAACTCTTAACCCTAAACATTATAGCCTAAACCCTAAAACACTATACAACCTAAAACCCTAAACCTTAAAATATCATAAATCATAAATCCTGAACAACCTTAAACACTAAATCATAAAAAACCCTAAAAAAACCTAAACAACTCTAAACGCTAGAACATAAACAACCCTAAACATTAAACTATCTTAAACGCTAAACCCTATACCCTAAACCGAAACCACCCTAAAACTTAAACATTCCTAAACCCTAAACCTTAAACCATAAACCCTAAATTTTAAACCATAAATCTAAGAATAACCATAACCCTAACCCTAACCCTAAACCTAAACCTAACCCTAACCCCAACACTAACCTTAACCCCATAACCCTAACCCTAACCTTAAGCCTAACATAACCACATAACCCTAACCCTAACCATCACCCTAACCCTAACCCTAACCCTAACCCTAACCCTAACCCTAACCATAAACCTAACCCTAACCCCTAACCCCTAACACTAACCCTAACCCTAACCCCTAACCCTAACCCTAACCCTAACCCTAACCTTACCCTAACCCTAACCCTAACCCTAACCCTAACCCTAACCCTAACCCTAACCTTAACCCTAACCCTAACCTTAACCCTAACCTTAACCCTAACCCCTAACCCTTACCCTAACCCTAAACCTAACCCTAACCCTAAACCTAACCCTAACCCTAACCCTAACCGTAACCCTAACCCTAACCTAACCCTAACCCTAACCCTAACCCTAACCCTAACCCTAAACCAAACCCTGACACTAATCCTAACACTAACCCTATTTCTAATTCTAACCCTAACACTAATCCTAAACTTAAACCTAACCCCCTAATAATAACCCTAACCATAACACTAAACCTAACCCCTAACCCTAACACTAACCATAACCCTAAACTAACCCTAACCCTAACCCTAACCCTAACCCTAACCCAAACCCTAACACTAACCCCCTAACTTTTACCCTAACCCTAACCCTAATCCTAACCCTTACCATAACCCTAACCCTAACCATAACCCCAACCCTAACCCTAACCCTAACCGTAACCATAACACTAAACTCTAAACCCTAAACCTAATCCACCCTAAACCTTAAACAATCCTAAACCATAAACCTTAAACCCTAAACCCTAAATCTAACAATAAACCTAAACCTAACCCTAAATCTAACCCTAACCCTATATCTAACCCTAAACCTAACCCTGACCCTTACCCTAACCCTAATCCTAACACTAACCATAACTCTAACCCTAACACTAACCCTAACCTTAACCCTAACCCTAACCCTAACCCTAACCCTGTCTCTAACCCTAACCCTAACCCTAACCGTAACCATAATACTAAACTCTAAACCCTAAACCTAATCCACCCTAAACCTTAAACAATCCTAAACCATAAACCTTAAACCCTAAACCCTAAATCTAACAATAAACCTAAACCTAACCCTAAATATAACCCTAACCCTAACCCTAACCCTAAACCTAAACCTGACCCTAACCCTAACCCTAATCCTAACACTAATCATAACCCAAACACTAACCCTAACCCTAACCCTAAACCTAACCCTAAACCTCACACTATCCCTAATCCTAACACTAAACCCTAAACTTTAAATCTAACCCTAACCCTAACCCTACCCTTAACCCTAACCCTAACCCTATCCCTAAACCTAACCCTGACCCTAATCCTAACACTAACCCTATTTCTAATTCTAACCCTAACACTAATCCTAAACTAAAACCTAACCCCCTAATAATAACCCTACACTAAACCTAACCCTAACCCTAACCCTAACCCTAATCCTAACACTAACCCCTAACCCCTAACACTAAACCTAACCCTAACCCCTAACCCTAACCCTAACCCTAACCCTAACCGTAAACCTAACCCTAACCCTATCCCTAACCCTAACCCTTTCCCTAACACTAACACTAACCTTAACCCTAACCCTAACCTTAACCCTCACCCTAACCCTCACCTTAACCCTAAACCTAACCCTAACACTAACCCTAACACCCTAAATCCTAAACCCTAAACCCCGAAAAACACTAAACACTAATTCCAAAAGCACCCTAAACCCTAAACTATAAACACTAAACGCTAAAAAACCCTAAACACTAAACCCTAAACACTAAACCCTAAACAAGCCTAAACCCTAAAACCATTAACACTATACCCTAAACAACCCTTAACCCTTAACCCTAAACATTATACACTAAACCCTAAAACACTATACAACCTTAAACCCTAAACCTTAAAATATCCTAAATCATAAATCCTGAACAACCCTAAACACTAAATTATAAACAACCCTAAAAAACCCTAAACAACTCTAAACGCTAAAACCTAAACAACCCTAACCATTAAACAATCTTAAACGCTAAATTCTATACCCTAAACCTAAACCACACTAAAACTTAAACAATCCTAAAGACTAAACCTTAAACCATAAGCCCTAAATTTTAAACCATAAATCTAAGAATAACCATAACCCTAACCCTAACCCTAAACCTAAACCTAACCCTAACCCCAACCCTAACCTTAACCCCATAACCCTAACCCTAACCTTAAGCCTAACATAACCCCATAACCCTAACTTTAACCCTAACTCTAACCCTAACTCTAACCCTAACCCTAACCCTAACCTAACCCTAACCCTAACCCTAACCCTAACACTAACCCTAACCCCTAACCCTAACCCTAACCCTAACCCTAACCCTAACCCTAACCTAACCCTAACCCTAACCCTAACCCTAACCCAAACCCTAACACTAACCCCCTAACTTTTACCATAACCCTAACCCTAACCCTAACCCTTATTATAACCCTAAACCTAACCCTAACCCCATCCCTAACCCTAACCCTAACTGTAACCATAACACTAAACTCTAAACCCTAAACCTAATCTACCCTAAACCTTAAACAATCCTAAACCATAAACCTTAGACCCTAAATCCTAAATCTAACAATAAACCTAAACCTAACCCTAAATCTAACCCTAACCCTATCCCTAACCCTAAACCTAACCCTGACCCTAAACCTAACCCTAATCCTAACACTAACCATAACTCTAACCCTAACATTAACCCTAACCTTAACCCTAACCCTAACCCTAAACCAAACCCTAACCCTAACTCTAACCCTAACCCTAACACTAACCGTAACCATAATACTAAACTCTAAACCCTAAACCTAATCTACCCTAAACCTTAAACAATCCTAAACCTTAAACCTTAAACCCTAAACCCTAAATCTAACAATAAACCTAAACCTAACCCTAAATCTGACCCTAACCCTAACTCTAACCCTAAACCTAAACCTGACCCTAACCCTAACCCTAATAATAACACTAATCATAACCCAAACACTAACCCTAACCCTAACCCTAAACCTAACCCTAAACCTCACACTATCCCTATTCCTAACACTAAACCCTAAACTTTAAATCTAACCCTAACACTAACCCTACCCTTAACCCTAACCCTAACCATATCCCTAAACCTAACCCTGACCCTAATCCTAACACTAACCCTATTTCTAATTCTAACCCGAACATTAATCCTGAACTAAAACCTAACCCCCTAATAATAACCCTAACCTAACCCTAACCCTAACCCTAACCCTAACACTAACCACTAACCCCTAACACTAACCCTAACCCTAACCCCTAACCCTAACCCTAACCCTAACCCCTTAACCTTAAGCCCTAAATCCTAAACCCTGAACAACCATAAATCCTAAACCCTGAACAACCCTAAATCATAAACCCTGAATAACCCTAAACACTAACCTCTAAACAACCCTAAACAACCCTAATCACTAAACCATAAACAACCCTAAACACTAAATCCTAAACAACCCTATTCCCTAAACCTTAAACACTAAACCCTAAATAACTCTAAACCATAAACCATTAACACTATACCCTAAACAACACTAAACACTAAACCCAAAACAACCCTAAAACCTAAACCTTAAACACTAAACCTTAAACAACCCTAAACCCTAAACACTAAACCCAAAACAACCCTAAACTTTTAACCCTAAACTCTATACCCTAAACAACCCTAAACCTTAAACAATCCTAAACTCTAAACCCTAAACCCTTAACCTAAACCACCCTAAATCTTAAACAATCCTAAACCCTAAACCTTAAACCCTAAACACTAAACCCTAAACCCTAAACCTAACAATAACCATAACCCTAACCCTAACCCCTAACCCTTACCCTAACTCTAACCCTAACCCTAATCCTAACCCTAACCCTAACCCTAACCCTAACCCTAACCCTAACCCTAACCCTAACCCTAAACCTAAACCTAATCCTAACCCTAACCTTAACCCTAATCCTAACCCTAACCCTAACCTTAACCGTAACCATAACACTAAACTCTAAACCCTAAACCTAATCCACCCTAAACCTTAAACAATCCTAAACCATAAACCTTAGACCCTAAATCCTAAATCTAACAATAAACCTAAACCTAACCCTAAATCTTACCCTAACCCTAACCCTAACCCTAAACCCTCCCTGACCCTAACCCTCACCCTAACCCTAACCCTAACCCTAAACCTAACCCTGACCCTAATCCTAACACTAACCCTATTTCTAATTCTATCCCTAACACTAATCCTAAACTTAAACCTAACCCCCTAATAATAACCTTAACCCTAACACTAACCCTAACCCCTAACCCTAACCCTAACCCTAACCCTAACCTAACCCTAACCCTAACCCTAATCCTAACCCTAACACTAACCATTTACCCTTACCCTAACCCTAACCCTCACCCTAACCATTACCCTAACCCTAACCCTAACCCTAACCCTAACCCTAACACTAACCGTAACCATAACACTAAACTCTAAACCCTAAACCTAATCCACCCTAAACCTTAAACAATCCTAAACCATAAACCTAAACCCTAAACCCTAAATCTAACAATAAACCTAAACCTGACCCTAAATCTAACCCTAACCCTAACCCTAACCCTAAACCTAACCCTGACCCTAACACTAACCCTAATCCTAACACTAACCATAACCCTAACCCTAACCCTAACCCTAACCTTAACCCTAACCCTAACCCTAACCCTAACCCTAACCCTAACCCCTTAACCTTAATCCCTAAATTCTAAACCCTGAACAACCATAAATCCTAAACCCTGAACAACCCTAAATCATAAACCCTGAATAACCCTAAACACTAACCTCTAAACTACCCTAAATAACCCTAATCACTAAACCATAAACAACCCTAAACACTAAACCCTAAACAACCCTATACCCTAAACCTTAAACACTAAACCCTAAATAATCCTAAACCCTAAACCATTAGCAATATACCCTAAACAACACTAAACACTAAGCCCAAAACAACCCTAAAACCTAAACCTTAAACACTAAACCTTAAACAACCCTAAACCCTAAACACTAAACCCTAAACAACCCTAAACTTTTAACCCTAAACACTATACCCTAAACAACACTAAACCTTAAACAATCCTAAACTCTAAACCCTAATCCCTTAACCTAAACCACCCTAAATCTTAAACAATCCTAAACCCTAAACCTTAAACCCTAAACACTAAACCCTAAACCCTAAACCTAACAATAACCATAACCCTAACCCTAACCCCTAACCCTTACCCTAACCCTAACCCTAACCCTAATCCTAACCCTAACCCTAACCCTAACCCTAACCCTAACCCTAACCCTAACCCTAAACCTAATCCTAACCCTAACCTTAACCCTAATCCTAACCCTAACCCTAACCCTAACCGTAACCATAACACTAAACTCTAAACCCTAAACCTAATCCACCCTAAACCTTAAACAATCCTAAACCATAAACCTTAGACCCTAAACCCTAAATCTAACAATAAACCTAAACCTAAACCTAAATCTAACCCTAACCCTAACCCTAACCCTAAACCCTCCCTGACCCTAACCCTAACCCTAACCCTAACCCTAAACCTAACCCTGACCCTAATCCTAACACTAACCCTATTTCTTATTCTAACCCTAACACTAATCCTAAACTTAAACCTAACCCCCTAATAATAACCCTAACCCTTTAACTAACCCTAACCCATATCCCTAACCCTAACCCTAACCCTAACCCTAACCTAACCCTAACCCTAACCCTAACCCTAACCCTAACCTAACCCTAACCCTAACCCTAACCCTAACACAAACCCTAACACTAACCCCCTAACTTTTACCATAACCCTAAACCTAACCCTAAACCTAACCCTTACCATAACCCTAACCCTAACCCTAACCCTAACCTTAACCCTAACCCTAACCCTAACCCTAACCCTAACCCTAACCCTAACCCTAACCCCTTAAGCTTAATCCCTAAATCCTAAACCCTTAACAACCATAAATCCTAAACCCTGAACAACCCTAAATCATAAACCCTGAATAACCCTAAACACTAACCTCTAAACTACCCTAAATAACCCTAATCACTAAACCATAAACAACCCTAAACACTAAACCCTAAACAACCCTATACCCTAAACCTTAAACACTAAACCCTAAATAATCCTAAACCCTAAACCATTAGCACTATACCCTAAACAACACTAAACACTAAACCAAAAACAACCCTAAAACCTAAACCTTAAACACTAAACCTTAAACAACCCTAAACCCTAAACACTAAACTCTAAACAACCCTAAACTTTTAACCCTAAACACTATACCCTAAACAACACTAAACCTTAAACAATCCTAAACTCTAAACCCTAATCCCTTAACCTAAACCACCCTAAATCTTAAACAATCCTAAACCCTAAACCTTAAACCCTAAACACTAAACCCTAAACCCTAAACCTAACAATAACCATAACCCTAACCCTAACCCCTAACCCTTACCCTAACCCAAACCCTAACCCTAATCTTAACCCTAACCCTAACCCTAACCCTAACCCTAAACCTCATCCTAACCCTAACCTTAACCCTAATCCTAACCCTAACCCTAACCCTAACCGTAACCATAGCACTAAACTCTAAACCCTAAACCTAATCCACCCTAAACCTTAAACAATCCTAAACCATAAACCTTAGACCCTAAATCCTAAATCTAACAATAAACCTAAACCTAAACCTAAATCTAACCCTAACCCTAACCCTAACCCTAAACCCTCCCTGACCCTAACCCTAACCCTAAACCTAACCCTAAACCTAACCCTGACCCTAATCCTAACACTAACCCTATTTCTAATTCTAACCCTAACACTAATCCTAAACTTAAACCTAACCCCCTAATAATAACCCTAACCCTTTCACTAACCCTAACCCCTAACCCTAACCCTAACCCTAACCCTAACCCTAACCTAACCCTAACCCTAACCCTAACCCTAACCCTAACCCTAACCCTAACCTAACCCTAACCCTAACCCTAACCCTAACACAAACCCTAACACTAACCCCCTAACTTTTACCCTAACACTAACCCTAACCCTAAACCTAACCCTTACCATAACCCTAACCCTAACCCTAACTCCATCCCTAACCCTAACCCTAACCGTAACCATAATACTAAACTCTAAACCCTAAACCTAATCCACCCTTAAACTTAAACAATCCTAAACCATAAACCTTAAACCCTAAACCCTAAATCTAACAATAAACCTAAACCTAACCCTAAATCTAACCCTAACCCTAACCCTAACCCTAAACATAAACCTGACCCTAACCCTAATCCTAATCCTAACACTAATCATAACCCAAACACTAACCCTAAGCCTAACCCCAAACCTAACCCTAAACCTCACCCTATTCCTAATCTTAACACTAAACCCTAAACCTTAATTCTAACCCTAACCCTAACCCTACCCTTAACCCTAACCCTAACCATATTTCTAAACCTTATCCTGACCCTAATCCTAACACTAACCCTATTTCTAATTCTAACCCTAACACTAATCCTAAACTAAAACCTAACCCCCTAATAATAACCCTAACACTAAACCTAACCCTAACCCTAACCCTAATCCTAACCCTAACACTAACCCCTAACACCTAACACTAACCCTAAACCAAACCCCTAACCCTAACCCTAACGCTAACCCTAACCTTAACCCTAACTCTAACCCTAACCCTAACCCTATCCCTAACCCTAACCCTTACCCTAACACTAACACTAACCTTAACCCTAACCCTAACCTTAACCCTCACCCTAACCCTCACCTTAACCCTAAACCTAACCCTAACACTAACCCTAACACCCTAAATCCTAAACCCTAAACCCCGAAAAACCCTAAACACTAATTCCAAAAGCACCCTAAACCCTAAACTATAAACACTAAACGCTAAAAAACCTAAACCCTAAACCCTAAACACTAAACCCTAAACAAGCCTAAACCCTAAAACCATTAACACTATAACCTAAACAACCCTAAACCCTTAACCCTAAACATTATACCCTAAACCCTAAAACACTATACAACCTTAAACCCTAAACCTTAAAATATCCTAAATCATAAATAATGAACAACCCTAAACACTAAATTATAAACAACCCTAAAAAACCCTAAACAACTCTAAATGCTAAAACCTAAACAACCCTAACCATTAAACAATCTTAAACGCTAAATTTTGAACCCTAAACCTAAACCACCCTAAAACTTAAACAATCCTAAACCCTAAACCTTAAACCATAAACCCTAAATTTTAAACCATAAATCTAAGAATAACCATAACCCTAACCCTAACCCTAAACCTAAACCTAACCCTAACCCCAACCCTAACCTTAACCCCATAACCCTAACCCTAACCTTAAGCCTAACATAACCCCATAACCCTAACTCTAACCCTAACTCTAACCCTAATGCTAACCCTAACCCTAACCCTAACCCTAACCCCTTAACCTTAATCCCTAAATCCTAAACCCTGAACAACCATAAATCCTAAACCCTGAACAACCCTAAATCATAAACCCTGAATAACCCTAAACACTAACCTCTAAACAACCCTAAACAACCCTAATCACTAAACCATAAACAACCCTAAACACTAAACCCTAAACAACCCTATACCTTAAACCTTAAACACTAAACCCTAAATAACCCTAAACCCTAAACCATTAACACTATACCCTAAACAACACTAAACACTAAATCCAAAACAACCCTAAAACCTAAACCTTAAACACTAAACCTTAAACAAACCTAAACCCTAAACACTAAACCCTAAACAACCCTAAACTTTTAACCCTAAACACTATACCCTAAACAACCCTAAACCTTAAACAATCCTAAACTCTAAACCCTAAACCCTTAACCTAAACCACCCTAAATCTTAAACAATCCTAAACCCTAAACCTTAAACCCTAAACACTAAACACTAAACCATAAACCTAACAATAACCATAACCCTAACCCTAACCCCTAACCCTTACCCTAACCCTAAACCTAACCCTAATCCTAACCCTAACCCTAACCCTAACCCTAACCCTAACCCTAACCCTAAACCTAACCCTAACCTTAACACTATTCCTAACCCTAACCCTAACCCTAACCGTAACCCTAAACCTAAACCTAATCCTAACCCTAACCCTAACACTAACCCTAACCCTAACCCTAACCCTAACCCTAACCCTAAACCTAATCCTAACCTAACATTAACCCTAATCCTAACCCTAACCCTTACCCTAACCGTAACCATAACACTAAACTCTAAACCCTAAACCTAATCCACCCTAAACGTTAAACAATCCTAAACCATAAACCTTAGACCCTAAATCCTAAATCTAACAATAAACATAAACCTAACCCTAAATCTAACACTAACCCTAACCCTAACCCTAAACCCTCCCTGACCCTAACCCTAACCCTAACCCTAAACCTAACCCTGACCCTAATCCTAACACTAACCCTATTTCTAATTCTAAGCCTAACACTAATCCTAAACTTAAACCTAACCCCCTAATAATAACCCTAACCCTTTCACTAACCCTAACCCCTAACCCTAACCCTAACCCTAACCCTAACCCTAACCCTAACCTAACCTTATCCCTAACCCTAACCCTAACCCTAACCCTAACATAACCCTAACCCTAACCCTAACCCTAACACAAACCCTAACACTAACCCCCTAACTTTTACCCTAACCCTAACCCTAACCCTAAACCTAACCCTTACCATAACCCTAACCCTAACCCTAACCCTCTCCCTAACCCTAACCCTAACCGTAACCATAACACTAAACTCTAAACCCTAAACCTAATCCACCCTAAACCTTAAACAATCCTAAACCATAAACCTTAGACCCTAAATCCTAAATCTAACAATAAACCTAAACCTAAACCTAAATCTAACCCTAACCCTAACCCTAACCCTAAACCCTCCCTGACCCTAACCCTAACCCTAACCCTAACCCTAAACCTAACCCTGACCCTAATCCTAACACTAACCCTATTTCTAATTCTAACCCTAACACTAATCCTAAACTTAAACCTAACCCCCTAATAATAACCCTAACCCTTTCACTAACCCTAACCCCTAACCCTAACCCTAACCCTAACCCTAACCCTAACCTAACCATAACCCTAACCCTAACCCTAACCCTAACCCTAACCCTAACCCTAACCTAACCCTAACCCTAACCCTAACCCTAACACAAACCCTAACACTAACCCCCTAACTTTTACCCTAACACTAACCCTAACCCTAAACCTAACCCTTACCATAACCCTAACCCTAACCCTAACTCCATCCCTAACCCTAACCCTAACCGTAACCATAATACTAAACTCTAAACCCTAAACCTAATCCACCCTTAAACTTAAACAATCCTAAACCATAAACCTTAAACCCTAAACCCTAAATCTAACAATAAACCTAAACCTAACCCTAAATCTAACCCTAACCCTAACCCTAACCCTAAACATAAACCTGACCCTAACCCTAATCCTAATCCTAACACTAATCATAACCCAAACACTAACCCTAAGCCTAACCCCAAACCTAACCCTAAACCTCACCCTATTCCTAATCTTAACACTAAACCCTAAACCTTAATTCTAACCCTAACCCTAACCCTACCCTTAACCCTAACCCTAACCATATTTCTAAACCTTATCCTGACCCTAATCCTAACACTAACCCTATTTCTAATTCTGACCCTAACACTAATCCTAAACTAAAACCTAACCCCCTAATAATAACCCTAACACTAAACCTAACCCTAACCCTAACCCTAATCCTAACCCTAACACTAACCCCTAACACCTAACACTAACCCTAAACCAAACCCCTAACCCTAACCCTAACGCTAACCCTAACCTTAACCCTAACTCTAACCCTAACCCTAACCCTATCCCTAACCCTAACCCTTACCCTAACACTAACACTAACCTTAACCCTAACCCTAACCTTAACCCTCACCCTAACCCTCACCTTAACCCTAAACCTAACCCTAACACTAACCCTAACACCCTAAATCCTAAACCCTAAACCCCGAAAAACCCTAAACACTAATTCCAAAAGCACCCTAAACCCTAAACTATAAACACTAAACGCTAAAAAACCTAAACCCTAAACCCTAAACACTAAACCCTAAACAAGCCTAAACCCTAAAACCATTAACACTATAACCTAAACAACCCTAAACCCTTAATCCTAAACATTATACCCTAAACCCTAAAACACTATACAACCTTAAACCCTAAACCTTAAAATATCCTAAATCATAAATAATGAACAACCCTAAACACTAAATTATAAACAACCCTAAAAAACCCTAAACAACTCTAAATGCTAAAACCTAAACAACCGTAACCATTAAACAATCTTAAACGCTAAATTTTGAACCCTAAACCTAAACCACCCTAAAACTTAAACAATCCTAAACCCTAAACCTTAAACCATAAACCCTAAATTTTAAACCATAAATCTAAGAATAACCATAACCCTAACCCTAACCCTAAACCTAAACCTAACCCTAACCCCAACCCTAACCTTAACCCCATAACCCTAACCCTAACCTTAAGCCTAACATAATCCCATAACCCTAACTCTAACCCTAACTCTAACCCTAATGCTAACCCTAACCCTAACCCTAACCCTAACCCCTTAACCTTAATCCCTAAATCCTAAACCCTGAACAACCATAAATCCTAAACCCTGAACAACCCTAAATCATAAACCCTGAATAACCCTAAACACTAACCTCTAAACAACCCTAAACAACCCTAATCACTAAACCATAAACAACCCTAAACACTAAACCCTAAACAACCCTATACCTTAAAAATTAAACACTAAACCCTAAATAACCCTAAACCCTAAACCATTAACACTATACCCTAAACAACACTAAACACTAAATCCAAAACAACCCTAAAACCTAAACCTTAAACACTAAACCTTAAACAAACCTAAACCCTAAACACTAAACCCTAAACAACCCTAAACTTTTAACCCTAAACACTATACCCTAAACAACCCTAAACCTTAAACAATCCTAAACTCTAAACCCTAAACCCTTAACCTAAACCACCCTAAATCTTAAACAATCCTAAACCCTAAACCTTAAACCCTAAACACCAAACCCTAAACCATAAACCTAACAATAACCATAACCCTAACCCTAACCCCTAACCCTTACCCTAACCCTAACCCTAACCCTAATCCTAAGCCTAACCCTAACCCTAACCCTAACCCTAACCCTAACCCTAACCCTAAACCTAACCCTAACCTTAACACTAATCCTAACCCTAACCCTAACCCTAACCGTAACCCTAAACCTAAACCTAATACTAACCCTAACCCTAACACTAACCCTAACCCTAACCCTAACCCTAACCCTAACCCTAAACCTAATCCTAACCTAACATTAACCCTAATCCTAACCCTAACCCTAACCCTAATCGTAACCATAACACTAAACTCTAAACCCTAAACCTAATCCACCCTAAACGTTAAACAATCCTAAACCATAAACCTTAGACCCTAAATCCTAAATCTAACAATAAACATAAATCTAACCCTAAATCTAACACTAACCCTAACCCTAACCCTAAACCCTCCCTGACCCTAACCCTAACCCTAACCCTAAACCTAACCCTGACCCTAATCCTAACACTAACCCTATTTCTAATTCTAAGCCTAACACTAATCCTAAACTTAAACCTAACCCCCTAATAATAACCCTAACCCTTTCACTAACCCTAACCCCTAACCCTAACCCTAACCCTAACTCTAACCCTAACCTAACCCTATCCCTAACCCTAACCCTAACCCTAACCCTAACCTAACCCTAACCCTAACCCTAACCCTAACACAAACCCTAACACTAACCCCCTAACTTTTACCCTAACCCTAACCCTAACCCTAAACCTAACCCTTACCATAACCCTAACCCTAACCCTAACCCTCTCCATAACCCTAACCCTAACCGTAACCATAACACTAAACTCTAAACCCTAAACCTAATCCACCCTAAACCTTAAACAATCCTCAACCATAAACCTTAAACCCTAAACACTAAACCCTAAACCCTAAACCTAACAATAACCATAACCCTAACCCTAACCCCTAACCCTTACCCTAACCCTAACCCTAACCCTAATCCTAACCCTAACCCTAACCCTAACCCTAACCCTAACCTTAACCTTAAACCTAACCCTGACCCTAACTCTAACCCTAATCCTAACACTAACCATAACCCTAACCCTAACACTAAACCTAACCCTAACCCTAACCCTAACCCTAACCCTAAACCTAATCCTAACCTAACATTAACCCTAATCCTAACCCTAACCCTAACCCTAACCGTAATCATAACACTAAACTCTAAACCCTAAACCTAATCCACCCTAAACGTTAAACAATCCTAAACCATAAACCTTAGACCCTAAATCCTAAATCTAACAATAAACATAAATCTAACCCTAAATCTAACACTAACCCTAACCCTAACCCTAAACCCTCCCTGACCCTAACCCTAACCCTAACCCTAAACCTAACCCTGACCCTAATCCTAACACTAACCCTATTTCTAATTCTAAGCCTAACACTAATCCTAAACTTAAACCTAACCCCCTAATAATAACCCTAACCCTTTCACTAACCCTAACCCCTAACCCTAACCCTAACCCTAACCCTAACCCTAACCTAACCCTATCCCTAACCCTAACCCTAACCCTAACCCTAACCTAACCCTAACCCTAACCCTAACCCTAACACAAACCCTAACACTAACCCCCTAACTTTTACCCTAACCCTAACCCTAACCCTAAACCTAACCCTTACCATAACCCTAACCCTAACCCTAACCCTCTCCCTAACCCTAACCCTAACCGTAACCATAACACTAAACTCTAAACCCTAAACCTAATCCACCCTAAACCTTAAACAATCCTCAACCATAAACCTTAAACCCTAAACACTAAACCCTAAACCCTAAACCTAACAATAACCATAACCCTAACCCTAACCCCTAACCCTTACCCTAACCCTAACCCTAACCCTAATCCTAACCCTAACCCTAACCCTAACCCTAACCCTAACCCTAACCTTAACCTTAAACCTAACCCTGACCCTAACTCTAACCCTAATCCTAACACTACCATAACCCTAACCATAACACTAACCCTAACCTTAACCCTAACCCTAACCCTAACCCTAACCCTAACTCTAACCCTAACCCTAACCCTAACCATAACCATAATACTAAACTCTAAACCCTAAACCTAATCCACCCTTAAACTTAAACAATCCTAAACCATAAACCTTAAACCCTAAACCCTAAATCTAACAATAAACCTAAACCTAACCCTAAACCTAACCCTAACTCTAACCCTAACCCTGAACATAAACCTGACCCTAACCCTAATCCTAATCCTAACACTAATCATAACCCAAACACTAACCCTAACCCTAACCCTAAACCTAACCCTAAACCTCACACTATCCCTAATCCTAACACTAAACCCTAAACTTTAATTCTAACCATAACACTAACCCTACCTTTAACCCTAAACCTAACCATATTTCTAAACCTAACCCTGACCCTAATCCTAACACTAACCCTATTTCTAATTCAAACCCTAACACTAATCCTAAACTAAAACCTAACCCCCTAATAATAACCCTAACACTAAACCTAACCCTAACCCTAACACTAACCCCTAACCCCTAACACTAACCCTAACCCAAACCCCTAACCCTAACCCTAACCCTAACCCTAACCTTAACCCTAACCCTAACCCTAACCCTAACCCTATCCCTAACCCTAACCCTTATTCTAACACTAACACTAACCTTAACCCTAACCCTAACCTTAACCCTCACCCTAACCCTCACCTTAACCCTAAACCTAACCCTAAAACTAACCCTAACACCCTAAATCCTAAACCCTAAACCCTGAAAAACCCTAAACACTAATTCCAAAAGCACCCTAAACCCTAAACTATAAACACTAAACGCTAAAAAACCCTAAACCCTAAACCCTAAACACTAAACCCTAAACAAGCCTAAACCCTAAAACCATTAACACTATACCCTAAACAACCCTAAACCTTAAACAATCCTAAACTCTAAACCCTAAACCCTTAACCTAAACCACCCTAAATCTTAAACAATCCTAAACCCTAAAACTTAAACCCTAAACACTAAACCCTAAACCCTAAACCTAACAATAATCATAACCCTAACCCTAATCCCTAACCCTTACCCTAAACCTAACCCTGACCCTAATCCTAACACTAACCCTATTTCTAATTCTAACCCTAACACTAATCCTAAACTTAACCCTAACCCCCTAATAATAACCCTAACACTAACACTAACCCTAACCCCTAACCCTAACCCTAACCCTAACCCTAACCCTAACCTGAACCTAACCCTAACCCTAACCCTAACACTAACCCCTAACCCTTACCCTAACCCTAACCCTAACCCTAACCCTAACCATTACCCTAACCCTAACCCTAACCCTAACCCTAACCCTAACCCTAACACTAACCATAACCATAACACTAAACTCTAAACCCTAAACCTAATCCACCCTAAACCTTAAACAATCCTAAACCATAAACCTTAAACCCTAAACCCTAAATCTAACAATAAATCTAAACCTGACCCTAAATCTAACCCTAACCCTAACCCTAACCCTAAACCTAACCCTGACCCTAACCCTAACCATAATCCTAACACTAACCATAACCCTAACCTAAACCCTAACCCTAACCTTAACCCTAACCCTAAAACTAACGCTAACCCTAACCCTAACCCTAACCCTAACCCTAAACCTAACCCGAACCCCTTAACCTTAATCCCTAAATCCTAAACCCTGAACAACCATAAATCCTAAATCCTGAACAATCCTAAATCATAAACCCTGAACAACCCTAAACACTAACCTCTAAACAACCCTAAACAACCCTAATCACTAAACCATAAACAACCCTAAACACTAAACCCTAAACAACCCTATACCCTAAACCTTAAACACTAAACCCTAAATAACCCTAAACCCTAAACCATTAACACTATACCCTAAACAACACTAAACACTAAACCCAAAACAACCCTAAAACCTAAACCTTAAACACTAAACCTTAAACAACCCTAAACCCTAAACACTAAAACCTAAACAACCCTAAACTTTTAACCCTAAACACTATACCCTAAACAACCCTAAACCTTAAACAATCCTAAACTCTAAACCCTAAACCCTTAACCTAAACCACCCTAAATCTTAAACAATCCTAAACCCTAAACCTTAAACCCTAAACACTAAACCCTAAACCCTAAACCTAACAATAACCATAACCCTAACCCTAACCCCTAAACTTTACCCTAACCCTAACCCTAACCCTAATCCTAACACTAACCCTAACCCTAACCCTAACCCTAACCCTAACCCTAACCCTAACACTAAACCTAATCCTAACCCTTACCCTAAAACTAACTTTAACCCTAACCCTAATCCTAACACTAAACCATAAACCCTAAACCTAACCCTAACCCTAAAACTAAACTTTAAATCCTAAACCTAATCTACTCTCAACCTTAAACAATCCTAAACCCTAAACCCTTAACCCTAAACCTAACCCTAACCCTAACACTAACACTAACCATAAACCTAACACTAAATTGTAAACCCTAAATTTAATTTATGATAAACCTTAAACAATCCTAAACCCTAAACCTTAAACCCTAAATCTAACAATTACCATAACCCTAACCCTAATCCTAACCCTAACCCTAACCCTAAACGTAACCCTAACACTAAACATAATCCTAACCATAACCCTAAACCTAACACTAACACTAAACGTTGTCCTAACCCTAACCCTAACCCTAAACCTGACCCTAACCCTAACCCTAACCCTAATCCTAACTCTAACCCTAATCCTAACAATAAACCTAAACCTAACCCTAACCCTAACCCTAAACCTAAACCTAACACTAACCTTAACCCTAACCCTAACCCTAACCCTAACAGTAATCCCTAAACCCTAAACCTAACCCTAACGATATCCCAAACACAAAACACTAAACCCTAAAAATAATCCACCCTAAACCTTAAACAATCCTAAATCCTAAACCTTTACCCTAAAACCTAAACCCTAAACCTAACAATATCCATGACCCTAAACGTAACCCTAAACCTAACCCTAACCCTAACCCTAATCCGAACACTAAACCCTAAACCCTAAACCTAACCCTAACCTTAACACTAAACTCTAAACCCTAAACCTAATCTACCCTAAACCTTAAACAATCCTAAACCCAAAACCTTAGACCCTAAACACTAAACCCTAAACCTAACAATAAACCTAACCCTAACCCTAACCCTAACCCTAACCTTAAACGTAACCCTAACTG
>NW_027667640.1:2602500-2647500 GCF_963924665.1 Micromys minutus | reverse complement strand
CTAATCCTAACCCCAACCTTAACCCTAATCCTAACCCTAAACCTAACCCTAACCCTAACCGTAACCATAACACTAAACTCTAAACCCTAAACCTAATCCACCCTAAACCTTAAACAATCCTAAACCATAAACCTTAGACCCTAAATCCTAAATCTAACAATAAACCTAAACCTAACCCTAAATCTAACCCTAACCCTAACCCTAACCCTAAACCCTTTCTGACCCTAACCCTAACCCTAACCCTAACCCTAACCCTAAACCTAACCCTGACCCTAATCCTAACACTAACCCTATTTCTAATTCTAACCCTAACACTAATCCTAAACTTAAACCTAACCCCCTAATAATAACCCTAACCCTAACACTAACCCTAACCCCTAACCCTAACCCTAACCCTAACCCTAACCCTAACCCCCTAATAATAACCCTAACACTAAACCTAACCCTAACCCTAACCCTAACCCTAACACTAACCCCTAACCCCTAACACTAACCCTAACACTAACCCCTAACCCTAACCCTAACCCTAACCCTAACCTTAATCCTAACCCTAACCCTAACCCTAACCCTATCCCTAACCCTAACCATTACCCTAACACTAACACTAACCTTAACCCTAACCCTCACCTTAACCCTTATCTCAACCCTAACACTAACCCTAACAACCTAAATCCTAAACCCTAAACCCCGAAAAACCCGAAACACTAATTCCAAAAGCACCCTAAACCCTAAACTATAAACACTAAACGCTAAAAAACCCTAAACCCTAAACCCTAAACACTAAACCCTAAACAAGCCTAAACCCTAAAACCATTAACACTATACCCTAAACAACCCTAAACCCTTAACCCTAAACATTATACCCTAAACCCTAAAACACTATACAACCTTAAACCCTAAACCTTAAAATATCCTAAATCATAAATCCTGAACAACCCTAAACACTAAATCATAAACAACCCTAAAAAACCCTAAACAACTCTAAACGCTAAAACCTAAACAACCCTAAACATTAAACAATCTTAAACGCTAAACCCTATACCCTAAACCTAAACCACCCTAAAACTTAAACAATCCTAAACCCTAAACCTTAAACCATAAACCCTAAATATTAAACCATAAATCTAAGAATAACCATAACCCTAACCCTAACCCTAAACCTAAACCTAACCCTAACCCCAACCCTAACCTTAACCCCATAACCCTAACCCTAACCTTAAGCCTAACATAACCCCATAACCCTAACTCTAACCCTAACTCTAACCCTAATGCTAACCCTAACCCTAACCCTAACCCTAACCCTAACCCCTTAACCTTAATCCCTAAATCCTAAACCCTGAACAACCATAAATCCTAAACCCTAAACAACCCTAAATCATAAACCCTGAATAACCCTAAACACTAACCTCTAAACAACCCTAAACAACCCTAATCACTAAACCATAAACAACCCTAAACACTAAACCCTAAACAACCCTATACCCTAAACCTTAAACACTAAACCCTAAATAACCCTAAACCCTAAACCATTAACACTATACCCTAAACAACACTAAACACTAAACCCAAAACAACCCTAAAACCTAAACCTTAAACACTAAACCTTAAACAACCCTAAACCCTAAACACTAAACCCTAAACAACCCTAAACTTTTAACCCTAAACACTATACCCTAAACAACCCTAAACCTAAACCTTAAACAATCCTAAACTCTAAACCCTAAACCCTTAACCTAAACCACCCTAAATCTTAAACAATCCTAAACCCTAAACCTTAAACCCTAAACACTAAACCCTAACCCTAAACCTAATCCTAACCCTAACCCTAACCCTAACCCTAACCCTAACCCTAACCCTAACCCTAACCCTAACCCTAATCCTAACCCTAACGCTAACCCTAACCCTAACCCTAACCCTAAACCTAACCCTGACTCTAATCCTAACACTAACCCTATTTCTAATTCTAACCCTAACACTAATCCTAAACTTAAACCTAACCCCCTAATAATAAACCTAACCCTAACACTAACCCTAACCCCTCACCCTAACCCTAACCTTAACCCTAACCTAACCCTAACCCTAACCCTAACCGTAACACTAACCCCTAACACTTACCCTAACCCTAACCCTAACCCTAACCCTAACCATTACCCTAACCCTAACCCTAACCCTAACCCTAACCCTAACATTAACCGTAACCATAACACTAAACTCTAAAACCTAAACCTAATCCACCCTAAACATTAAACAATCCTAAACCATAAATCTTAAACCCTAAACACTAAATCTAACAATAAACCTGAACCTGACCCTAAATCTAACCCTAACCCTAACCCTAACCCTAAACCTAACCCTGACCCTAACACTAACCCTAATCCTAACACTAACCATAACCCTAACCCTAACCCTAACCCTAACCTTAACCCTAACCCTAACCCTAAACCTAACCCTTACCCTAACCCTAACCCTAACCGTAACCTAAACCTAACCCTAACCCTAACCCTAACCCTAACACTAACCCCCTAACTTTTACCCTAACCCTAACCCTAACATTAACCCTAACCTTAACCCTAACCCTAACCCTAACCCTAACCCTAACCCTAACTCTAACCCTAACCCTAACCCTAACCCTAACCGTAACCATAATACTAAACTCTAAACCCTAAACCTAATCTACCCTAAACCTTAAACAATCCTAAACCTTAAACCTTAAACCCTAAACACTAAATCTAACAAAAAACCTAAACCTAACCCTAAATCTAACCCTAACCCTAACCCTAACCCTAAACCTAAACCTGACCCTAACCCTAACCCTAATAATAACACTAATCATAACCCAAACACTAACCCTAACCCTAACCCTAAACCTAACCCTAAACCTCACACTATCCCTAATCCTAACACTAAACCCTAAACTTCAAATCTAACCCTAACACTAACTCTACCCTTAACCCTAACCCTAACCATATCCCTAAACCTAACCCTGACCCTAATCCTAACACTAACCCTATTTCTAATTCTAACCCTAACACTAATCCTAAACTAAAACCTAACCCCCTAATAATAACCCTAACACAAAACCTAACCCTAACCCTAACCCTAACCCTAACCCTAACACTAACCCCTAACCCCTAACACTAACCCTAACACTAACCCCTAACCCTAACCCTAACCCTAACCCTAACCTTAACCCTAACCCTAACCCTAACCCTAACCCTATCCCTAACCCTAACCCTTACCCTAACACTAACACTAACCTTAACCCTAACCCTAACCTTAACCCTCACCCTAACCCTCACCTTAACACTAAACCTAACCCTAACACTAACCCTAACACCCTAAATCCTAAACCCTAAACCCCGAAAAACCCTAAACACTAATTCCAAAAGCACCCTAAACCCTAAACTATAAACACTAAACGCTAAAAAACCCTAAACTCTAAACCCTAAACACTAAACCCTAAACAAGCCTAAACCCTAAAACCATTAACACTATACCCTAAACAACCCTAAACCCTTAACCCTAAATATTATACCCTAAACCCTAAAACACTATACAACCTTAAACCCTAAACCTTAAAATATCCTAAATCATAAATCCTGAACAACCCTAAACACTAAATCATAAACAACCCTAAAAAACCCTAAACAACTCTAAACGCTAAAACCTAAAAAACCCTAAACATTAAACAATCTTAAACGCTAAACCCTATACCCTAAACCTAAACCACCCTAAAACTTAAACAATCATAAACCCTAAACCTTAAACCATAAACCCTAAATTTTAAACCATAAATCTAAGAATAACCATAACCCTAACCCTAACCCTAAACCTAAACCTAACCCTAACCCCAACCCTAACCTTAACCCCATAACCCTAACCCTAACCTTAAGCCTAACATAACCCCATAACCCTAACTCTAACCCTAACTCTAACCCTAATGCTAACCCTAACCCTAACCCTAACCCTAACTCTAACCCCTTAACCTTAATCCCTAAATCCTAAACCCTGAACAACCATAAATCCTAAACCCTGAACAACCCTAAATCATAAACCCTGAATAACCCTAAACACTAACCTCTAAACAACCCTAAACAACCCTAATCACTAAACCATAAACAACCCTAAACACTAAACACTAAACAACCCTATACCCTAAACCTTAAACACTAAACCCTAAATAACCCTAAACCCTAAAACATTAACACTATACCCTAAACAACACTAAACACTAAACCCAAAACAACCCTAAAACCTAAATCTTAAACACTAAACCTTAAACAACCCTAAACCCTAAACACTAAACCCTAAACAACCCTAAACTTTTAACCCTAAACACTATACCCTAAACAACCCTAAACCTTAAACAATCCTAAACTCTAAACCCTAAACCCTTAACGTAAACCACCCTAAATCTTAAACAATCCTAAACCCTAAACCTTAAACCCTAAACACTAAACCCTAAACCCTAAACCTAACAATAACCATAACCCTAACCCTAACCCCTAACCCTTACCCTAACCCTAACCCTAACCCTAATCCTAACCCTAAACCTAACCCTAACCCTAACCCTAACCCTAAACCTAACCCTTACCCTAATCCTAACACTAACCCTATTTCTAATTTTAACCCTAACACTAATCCTAAACTTAAACCTAACCCCCTAATAATAAACCTAACCCTAACACTAACCCTAACCCCTAACCCTAACAATAACCCTAACCCTAACCTAACCCTAACCCTAACCCTAACCCTAACCCTAACCCTAACACTAACCCTAACCCCTAACCCTAACCCTAACCCTAACCCTAACCTAACCCTAACCCTAACCCTAACCCTAACCCTAACACTAACCGTAACCATAATACTAAACTCTAAACCCTAAACCTAATCCACCCAAACCTTAAACAATCCTAAACCATAAATCTTAAACCCTAAACACTAAATCTAACAATAAACCTAAACCTGACCCTAAATCTAACCCTAACCCTAACCCTAACCCTAAACCTAACCCTGACCCTAACACTAACCCTAATCCTAACATTAACCATAACCCTAACCCTAACCCTAACCCTAACCTTAATCCTAACCCTAACCCTAAACCTAACCCTTACCCTAACCCTAACCCTAACCCTAACCTAATCCTAAACCTAACCCTAACCCTAACACTAACCCCCTAACTTTTACCCTAACCCTAACCCTAACATTAACCCTAACCTTAACCCTAACCCTAACCCTAACCCTAACCCTAACTCTAACCCTAACTTTAACCCTAACCGTAACCATAATACTAAACTCTAAACCCTAAACCTAATCTACCCTAAACCTTAAACAATCCTAAACCCTAAACCTTAAACCCTAAACCCTAAATCTAACAATAAACCTAAACCTAACCCTAAATCTAACCCTAACCCTAACCCTAACCCTAAACCTAAACCGGACCCTAACCCTAACCCTAATAATAACACTAATCATAACCCAAACACTAACCCTAACCCTAACCCTAAACCTAACCCTAAACCTCACACTATCCCTAATCCTAACACTAAACCCTAAACTTTAAATCTAACCCTAACCCTAACTCTACCCTTAACCCTAACCCTAACCATATCCCTAAAGCTAACCCTGACCCTAATCCTAACACTAACCCTATTTCTAATTCTAACCCTAACACTAATCCTAAACTAAAACCTAACCCCCTAATAATAACCCTAACACAAAACCTAACCCTAACCCTAACCCTAACCCTAAAACTAACCCCTAACCCCTAACACTAACCCTAACACTAACCCCTAACCCTAACCCTAACCCTAACCCTAACCTTAACCCTAACCTTAAGCCTAACCCTAACCCTATCCCTAACCCTAACCCTTACCCTAACACTAACACTAACCTTAACCCTAACCCTAACCTTAACCCTCACCCTAACTCTCACCTTAACCCTAAACCTAACCCTAACACTAACCCTAACACCCTAAATCCTAAACCCTAAACCCCGAAAAACCCTAAACACTAATTCCAAAAGAACCCTAAACCCTAAACTATAAACACTAAACGCTAAAAAACCCTAAACTCTAAACCCTAAACACTAAACCCTAAACAAGCCTAAACCCTAAAACCATTAACACTATACCCTAAACAACCCTAAACCCTTAACCCTAAATATTATACCCTAAACCCTAAAACACTATACAACCTTAAACCCTAAACCTTAAAATATCCTAAATCATAAATCCTGAACAAGCCTAAACACTAAATCATAAACAACCCTAAAAAACCCTAAACAGCTCTAAACGCTAAAACCTAAACAACCCTAAACATTAAACAATCTTAAACGCTAAACCCTATACCCTAAACCTAAACCACCCTAAAACTTAAACAATCCTAAACCCTAAACCTTAAACCATAAACCCTAAATATTAAACCATAAATCTAAGAATAACCATAACCCTAACCCCAACCCTAAACCTAAACCTAACCCTAACCCCAACCCTAACCTTAACCCCATAACCCTAACCCTAACCTTAAGCCTAACATAACCCCATAACCCTAACTCTAACCCTAACTCTAACCCTAATGCTAACCCTAACCCTAACCCTAACCCTAACCCTAACCCCTTAACCTTAATCCCTAAATCCTAAACCCTGAACAACCATAAATTCTAAACCCTGAACAACCCTAAATCATAAACCCTGAATAACCCTAAACACTAACCTCTAAACAACCCTAAACAACCCTAATCACTAAACCATAAACAACCCTAAACACTAAACCCTAAACAACCCTATACCCTAAACCTTAAACACTAAACCCTAAATAACCCTAAACCCTAAACCATTAACACTATACCCTAAACAACACTAAACACTAAACCCAAAACAACCCTAAAACCTAAACCTTAAACACTAAACCTTAAACAACCCTAAACCCTAAACACTAAACCCTAAACAACCCTAAACTTTTAATCCTAAACACTATACCCTAAACAACCCTAAACCTTAAACAATCCTAAACTCTAAAGCCTAAACCCTTAACCTAAACCACCCTAAATCTTAAACAATCCTAAACCCTAAACCTTAAACCCTAAACACTAAACCCTAAACCCTAAACCTAACAATAAACATAACCCTAACCCTAACCCCTAACCCTTACCCTAACCCTAACCCTAACCCTAATCCTAACCATAACCCTAACCATAACCCTAACCCTAACCCTAACCCTAAACCTAATCCTAACCCTAACCTTAATCCTAATCCTAACCCTAACCCTAACCCTAACCCTAACCGTAACCATAACACTAAACTCTAAACCCTAAACCTAATCCACCCTAAACCTTAAACAATCCTAAACCATAAACCTTAGACCCTAAATCCTAAATCTAACAATAAACCTAAACCTAACCCTAAATCTAACCCTAACCCTAACCCTAACCCTAAACCCTCCCTGACTTTAACCCTAACCCTAACTCTAACCCTAACCCTAAACCTAACCCTGACCCTAATCCTAACACTAACCCTATTTCTAATTCTAACCCTAACACTAATCCTAAACTTAAACCTAACCCCCTAATATAACCCTAACCCTAACACTAACCCTAACCCCTAACCCTAACCCTAACCCTAACCCTAAACTTACCCTAACCCTAACCCTAACCCTAACCCTAACCCTAACCTTAACCCTAACCCTAACCTTAACCCTAACCCTAACCCTAACCCCTAACCCTTACCCAAACCCTAACCCTAATC
This sequence comes from Micromys minutus, assembly GCF_963924665.1. NCBI lineage: Eukaryota > Metazoa > Chordata > Mammalia > Rodentia > Muridae > Micromys > Micromys minutus. The sequence goes on along the minus strand of NW_027667640.1, from coordinate 2,639,755 downwards.
CTAATTCTAAACCTAACCCTAGCCCTAACCCTAACCATAACCCTAACCCTAACCCTAACCCTAAACCTAACCCTAACCCTAACCTTAACCCTAATCCTAACCCTAACCCTAACCCTAACCCTAACCCTAACCCTAACCGTAACCATAACACTAAACTCTAAACTATAAACCTAATCCACCCTAAACCTTAAACAATCCTAAACCATAAACCGTAGACCCTAAACCCTAAATCTAACATTAAACCTAAACCTAACCCTAAATCTAACCCTAACCCTAAACCCTCCCTGACCCTAACCCTAACCCTAACCCTAACCCTAAACCTAACCCTGACCCTAATCCTAACACTAAACCTATTTCTAATTCTAACCCTAACACTAATCCTAAACTTAACCCTAACCCCCTAACCCTAACCCTAACCCTAAAACTAACCCTAAACCCTAACCCTAACCCTAAACCTAACCCTAACCCTAACCTAACCCTAACCCTAACCCTAACCCTAACACAAACCCTAACACTAACCCCCTAACTTTTACTCTAACCCTAACCCTAACCCTAACCTTTACCATAATCCTAACCCTAACCCTAACCTAACCCTAACCCTAACCCTAACCCTAACCCTAACCTAACCCTAACCCTAACCATAACCCTAACCCTAACACTAACCCCTAACCCTTACCCTAACCATAACCCTAACCCTAACCATTACCCTAACCCTAACCCTAACCCTAACCCTAACCCTAATCCCATCCCTAACCCTAACACTAACCGTAACCATAACACTAAACTCTAAACCCTAAACCTAATCCACCTTAAACCTTGAACAATCCTAAACCATAAACCTTAAACCCTAAACCCTAAATCTAACAATAAACCTAAACCTAACCCTAAATCTAACCCTAACCCTATCCCTAACCCTAAACCTAACCCTGACCCTAACCCTAACCCTAATCCTAAAACTAACCATAACCCTAACTCTAACACTAACCCTAACCTTAACCCTAACCCTAACCCTAACCCTAACCCTAACCCTAACTCTAACCCTAACCCTAACCATAACCGTAACCATAATACTAAACTCTAAACCCTAAACCTAATCCACCCTAAACCTTAAACAATCCTAAACCATAAACCTGAAACCCTAAACCTTAAATCTAACAATAAACCTAAACCTAACCCTAAATCTAACCCTAACCCTAACCCTAACCCTAAACCTAAACCTGACCCTAACCCTAACCCTAATCCTAACACTAATCATAACCCAAACACTAACCCTAACCCTAACCCTAAACCTAACCCTAAAACTCACACTATCCCTAATCCTAACACTAAACCCTAAAGTTTAAATCTAACCCTAACTCTAACCCTACCCTTAACCCTAACCCTATCCCTAAACCTAACCCTGACCCTAATCCTAACACTAACCCTATTTCTAATTCTAACCCTAACACTAATCCTAAACTAAAACCTAACCCCCTAATAATAACCCTAACACTAAACCTAACCCTAACCCTAACCCTAAACCTAACCCTAACCCTAACACTAACCCCTAACCCATAACCCTAACCCTAACCCTAACCTTAACCCTAACCCTAACCCTAACCCTATCCCTAACCCTAACCCTTACCCTAACACTAACACTAACCTTAACCCTAACCCTAACCTTAACCCTCACCCTAACCCTCACCTTAACCCTAAACCTAACCCTAACACTAACCCTAACACCCTAAATCCTAAACCTTAAGCCTCGAAAAACCCTAAACACTAATTCCAAAAGCACCCTAAACCCTAAACTATAAACACTAAACGCTAAAAAACCCTAAACCCTAAACCCTAAACACTAAACCCTAAACAAGATTAAACCCTAAAACCATTAACACTATACCCTAAAAAACCCTAAACCCTTAACCCTAAACATTATATCCTAAACCCTAAAACACTATACAACGTTAAACCCTAAACCTTAACATATCCTAAATCATAAATCCTGAACAACCCTAAACACTAAATTATAAACAACCCTAAAAAACCCTAAACAACTCTAAACGCTAAAACCTAAACAACCCTAACCATTAAAAAATCTTAAACGCTAAATTCTATACCCTAAACCTAAACCACCCTAAAACTTAAACAATCCTAAACCCTAAACCTTAAACCATAAACACTAAATTTTAAACCATAAATCTAAGGATAACCATAACCCTAACCCTAACCCTAAACCTAAACCTAACCCTAACCCCAACCCTAACCTTAACCCCATAACCCTAACCCTAACCTTAAGCCTAACATAACCCCATAACCCTAACTCTAACCCTAACTCTAACCCTAATGCTATCCCTAACCCTAACCCTAACCCTAACCCTAACCCTAACCCTAACCCCTTAACCTTAATCCCTAAATACTAAACCCTGAACAACCATAAATCCTAAACCCTGAACAACCCTAAATCATAAACCCTGAATAACCCTAAACACTAACCTTTAAACAACCCTAAACAACACTAATCACTAAACCATAAACAACCCTAAACACTAAACCCTAAACAACCCTATACCCTAAACCTTAAACACTAAACCCTAAATAACCCTAAACCCTAAACCATTAACACTATACCCTAAACAACACTAAACACTAAACCCAAAACAACCCTAAAACCTAAACCTTAAACACTAAACCTTAAACAACCCTAAACCCTAAACACTAAACCCTAAACAACCCTAAACTTTTTACCCTAAACTCTATACCCTAAACAACCCTAAACCTTAAACAATCCTAAACTCTAAACCCTAAACCCTTAACCTAAACCACCCTAAACCTTAAACAATCCTAAACCCTAAACCTTAAACCCTAAACACTAAACCCTAAACCCTAAACCTAACAATAACGATAACCCTAACCCTAACCCCTAACCCTTACCCTAACCCTAACCCTAACCCTAATCCTAACCCTAACCCTAACCCTAACCCTAACCCTAACCCTAACCCTAAACCTAATCCTAACCCTAACCTTAACCCTAATCCTAACCCTAACCCTAACCCTAACCCTAACCGTAACCATAACACTAAACTCTAAACCCTAAACCTAATCCACCCTAAACCTTAAACAATCCTAAACCATAAACCTTAGACCCTAAATCCTAAATCTAACAATAAACCTAAACCTAACCCTAAATCTAACCCTAACCCTAACCCTAACCCTAAACCCTACCTGACATTAACCCTAACCCTTACCCTAACCCTAACCCTAAACCTAACCCTGACCCTAATCCTAACACTAAACCTATTTCTAATTCTAACCCTAACACTAATCCTAAACTTAAACCTAACCCCCTAATAATAACCCTAACCCTAACACTAACCCTAACCCCTAACCCTAACCCTAACCCTAACCCTAACCTTACCCTAACCCTAACCTTAAACCTAACCCTAACCCTAACCCTAACCCTAACCTTAACCCTAACCCTAACCTTAGCCCTAACCCTAACCCTAACCCCTAACCCTTACCCAAACCCTAACCCTAACCCTAACCCTAAACCTAACCCTAACCCTAACCATAACCATAACCCTAACCCTAACCCTAACCCTAACCCTAACCCTAACCCTAAACCTAACCCTAACCCTAACCTTAACCCTAATCCTAACCCTAACCCTAACCCTAACCCTAACCGTAACCATAACACTAAACTCTAAACCCTAAACCTAATCCACCCTAAACCTTAAACAATCCTAAACCATAAACCGTAGACCCTAAACCCTAAATCTAACATTAAACCTAAACCTAACCCTAAATCTAACCCTAACCCTAGACCCTACCTGACCCTAACCCTAACCCTAACCCTAACCCTAACCCTAAACCTAACCCTGACCCTAATCCTAACACTAAACCTATTTCTAATTCTAACCCTAACACTAATCCTAAACTTAACCCTAACCCCCTAATAATAACCCTAACCCTAAAACTAACCCTAAACCCTAACCCTAACCCTAACCCTAACCCTAACCTAACCCTAACCCTAACCCTTACCCTAACCCAAACCCTAACACTAACCCCCTAACTTTTACCCTAACCCTAACCCTAACCCTAATCTTTACCAAAACCCTAACCCTAACCCTAACCCCATCCCTAACCCTAACCCTAACCGTAACCATAACACTAAACTCTAAACCCTAAACCTAATCCACCCTAAACCTTGAACAATCCTAAACCATAAACCTTAAACTCTAAAACCTAAATCTAACAATAAACCTAACCTAACCCTAAATCTAACCCTAACCCTATCCCTAACCCTAAACCTAACCCTGACCCTAACCCTAACCCTAATCCTAACACTAACCATAACCCTAACCCTAACACTAACCCTAACCTTAACCCTAACCCTAACCCTAACCCTAACCCTAACCCTAACTCTAACCCTAACCCTAACCCTAACCGTAACCATAATACTAAACTCTAAACCCTAAACCTAATCCACCCTAAACCTTAAACAATCCTAAACCATAAACCTTAAACCCTAAACCTTAAATCTAACAATAAACCTAAACCTAACCCTAAATCTAACCCTAACCCTAACCCTAACCCTAAACCTAAACCTGACCCTAACCCTAACCCTAATCCTAACACTAATCATAACCCAAACACTAACCCTAACCCTAACCCTAAACCTAACCCTAAAACTCACACTATCCCTAATCCTAACACTAAACCCTAAACTTTAAATCTAACCCTAACCCTAACCCTACCCTTAACCCTAACCCTATCCCTAAACCTAACCCTGACCCTAATCCTAACACTAACCCTATTTCTAATTCTAACCCTAACAGTAATCCTAAACTAAAACCTAACTTTCTAATAATAACCCTAACACTAAACCTAACCCTAACCCTAACCCTAACCCTAACCCTAACACTAACCCCTAACCCCTAACACTAACCCTAACCCTAACCCCTAACCCTAACCCTAACCCTAAACTTAACCCTAACCCTAACCCTAACCCTATCCCTAACCCTAACCCTTACCCTAACACTAACACTAACCTTAACCCTAACCCTAACCTTAACCCTCACCCTAACCCTCACCTTAACCCTAAACCTAACCCTAACACTAACCCTAACACCCTAAATCCTTAACCTTAAGCCCCGAAAAACCCTAAACACTAATTCCAAAAGCACCCTAAACCCTATACTATAAACACTAAACGCTAAAAAACCCTAAACCCTAAACCCTAAACACTAAACCCTAAACAAGCCTAAACCCTAAAACCATTAACACTATACCCTAAACAACCCTTAACCCTTAACCCTAAACATTATACCCTAAACCCTAAAACACTATACAACCTTAAACCCTAAACCTTAAAATATCCTAAATCATAAATCCTGAACAACCCTAAACACTAAATTATAAACAACCCTAAAAAACCCTAAACAACTCTAAACGCTAAAACCTAAACAACCCTAACCATTAAAAAATCTTAAACGCTAAATTCTATACCCTAAACCTAAACCTCCCTAAAACTTAAACAATCCTAAACCCTAAACCTTAAACCATAAACCCTAAATTTTAAACCATAAATCTAAGAATAACCATAACCCTAACCCTAACCCGAAACCTAAACCTAACCCTAACCCCAACCCTAACTTTAACCCCATAACCCTAACCCTAACCTTAAGCCTAACATAACCCCGTAACCCTAACTCTAACCCAAACTCTAACCCTAACTCTAACCCTAATGCTAACCCTAACCCTAACCCTAACCCTAACCCTAACCCTAACCCCTTAACCTTAATCCCTAAATCCTAAACCCTGAACAACCATAAATCCTAAACCCTGAACAACCCTAAATCATAAACCCTTAATAACCCTAAACACTAACCTCTAAACAACCCTAAACAACCCTAATCACTAAACCATAAACAACCCTAAACACTAAACCCTAAACAACCCTATACCCTAAACCTTAAACACTAAACCCTAAATAACCCTAAACCCTAAACCATTAACACTATACCCTAAACAACACTAAACACTAAACCCAAAACAACCCTAAAACCTAAACCTTAAACACTAAACCTTAAACAACCCTAAACCCTAAACACTAAACCCTAAACAACCCTAAACTTTTAACCCTAAACTCTATACCCTAAACAACCCTATACCTTAAACAATCCTAAACTCTAAACCCTAAACCCTTAACCTAAACCACCCTAAACCTTAAACAATCCTAAACCCTAAACCTTAAACCCTAAACACTAAACCCTAAACCCTAAACCTAACAATAACCATAACCCTAACCCTAAACCCTAACCCTTACCCTAACCCTAACCCTAACCCTAACCTAACCCTAACCCTAACCCTAACCCTAACCCTAACCCTAACCCTAATTCTAAACCTAAACCTAAACCTAATCCTAACCCTAACCTGAACCCTAATCCTAACCCTAACCCTAACCCTAACCCTAACTGTAACCATAACACTAAACTCTAAACCCTAAACCTAATCCACCCTAAACCTTAAACAATCCTAAACCATAAACCTTAGACCCTAAATCCTAAATCTAACAATAAACCTAAACCTAACCCTAAATCTAACGCTAACCCTAACCCTAACCCTAAACCCTCCCTGACTTTAACCCTAACCCTAACCCTAACCCTAACCCTAAACCTAACCGTGACCTTAATCCTAACACTAACCCTATTTCTAATTCTAACCCTAACACTAATCCTAAACTTAAACCTAACCCCCTAATAATAACCCTAACACTAACACTAACCCTAACCCCTAACCCTAACCCTAATCCTAACCCTAACCTAACCCTAACCCTAACCCTAACCCTAACCCAAACCCTAACACTAACCCCCTAACATTTACCATAACCCTAACCCTAACCCTAACCCTAACCCTTACCATAACCCTAACCATAACCCTAACCCCATCCCTAACCCTAACCCTAACCGTAACCATAACACTAAACTCTAAACCCTAAACCTAATCCACCCTAAACCTTAAACAATCCTAAACCATAAACCTTAAACCCTAAACTCTAAATCTAACAATAAACCTAAACCTAACCCTAAATCTAACCCTAACCCTATCCCTAACCCTAAACCTAACCCTGACCCTAAACCTAACCCTAATCCTAACACTAACCATAACCCTAACCCTAACATTAACCCTAACCTTAACCCTAACCCTAACCCTAACCCTAAACATAACCTTAACTCTAACCCTAACCCTAACCCTAACCGTAACCATAATACTAAATTCTAAACCCTAAACCTAATCTACCCTAAATCTTAAACAATCCTAAACCTTAAACCTTAAACCCTAAACCCTAAATCTAACAATAAACCTAAACCTAACTCTAAATCTAACCCTAACCCTAACCCTAACCCTAAACCTAAACCTGACCCTAACCCTAACCCTAATAATAACACTAATCATAACCCAAACACTATCCCTAACCCTAACCCTAAACCTAACCCTAAACCTCACACTATCCCTAATCTTAACACTAAACCCTAAACTTTAAATCTAACCCTAACCCTAACCCTACCCTTAACCCTAACCCTAACCATATCCCTAAACCTAACCCTGACCCTAATCCTAACACTAACCCTATTTCTAATTCTAACCCTAACACTAATCCTAAACTAAAACCTAACCCCCTAATAATAACCCTAACACTAAACCTAATCCTAACCCTAACCCTAACACTAACCCTAACACTAACCCCTAACCCCTAACACTAACCCTAACCCTAACCCCTAACCCTAACCCTAACCCTAACCCTAACCTTAACCCTAACCCTAACCTTAACCCTAACCCTAACCCTAACCTTTAACCCTTACCCTAACCCTAACCCTAAACCTAACCCTAAACCTAACCCCAACCCTAACCCTAACCATAACCCTAACCCTAACCCTAACCCTAACCCTAACCCTAACCTTAAACCTAACCCTAACCTTAACCCTTATCCTAACCCTAACCCTAGCCCTAACCCTAACCCTAACCGTAACCATAACACTAAACTCTAAACCCTAAACCTAATCCACCCTAAACCTTAAACAATCCTAAACCATAAACCGTAGACAGTAAACCCTAAATCTAACATTAAACCTAAACCTAACCCTAAATCTAACCCTAACCCTAAACCCTCCCTGACCCTAACCCTAACCCTAACCCTAACCCTAACCCTAAACCTAACCCTGACCCTAATCCTAACACTAAACCTATTTCTAATTCTAACCCTAACACTAATCCTAAACTTAACCCTAACCCCCTAATAATAACCCTAACCCTAACACAAACCCTAACCCCTAACCCTAACCCTAACCCTAACCTAACCCTAACCCTAACCCTAACCCTAACCCAAACCCTAACACTAACCCCCTAACTTTTACCCTAACCCTAACCCTAACCCTAACCCTTACCATAACCCTAACCCTAACCCTAACCCCATCCCTAACCCTAACCCTAACCGTAGCCATAACACTAAACTCTAAACCCTAAACCTAATCCACCCTAAACCTTGAACAATCCTAAACCATAAACCTTAAACCCTAAACCCTAAATCTAACAATAAACCTAAACCTAACCCTAAATCTAACCCTAACCCTATCCCTAACCCTAAACCTAACCCTGACCCTAACCCTAACCCTAATCCTAACACTAACCATAACCCTAACCCTAACACTAACCCTAACCTTAACCCTAACCCTAACCCTAACCCTAACCCTAACCCTAACCCTAACTCTAACCCTAACTCTAACCCTAACCGTAACCATAATACTAAACTCTAAACCCTAAACCTAATCCACCCTAAACCTTAAACAATCCTAAACCATAAACCGTAAACCCTAAACCCTAAATCTAACAATAAAACTAAACCTAACCCTAAATCTAACCCTAACCCTAACCCTAACCCTAAACCTAAACCTGACCCTAACCCTAACCCTAATCCTAACACTAATCATAACCCAAACACTAACCCTAACCCTAACCCTAAACCTAAGCCTAAAACTCACACTATCCCTAATCCTAACACTAAACCCTAAACTTTAAATCTAACCCTAACCGTAACCCTACCCTTAACCCTAACCCTATCCCTAAACCTAACCCTGACCCTAATCCTAACACTAACACTATTTCTAATTCTAACCCTAACACTAATCCTAAACTAAAACCTAACCCCCTAATAATAACCCTAACACTAAACCTAACCCTAACCCTAAACTAACCCTAACCCTAACCCTAACACTAACCCCTAACCCCTAACACTAACCCTAACCCTAACCCCTAACCCTAACCCTAACCCTAACCTTAACCCTAACCCTAACCCTAACTTTATCCCTAACCCTAATTCTTACCCTAATACTAACACTAACCTTAACCCTAACCCTAACCTTAACCCTCACCCTAACCCTCACCTTAACCCTAAACCTAACCTTAACACTAACCCTAACACCCTAAATCCTAAACCTTAAACCCCGAAAAACCCTAAACACTAATTCCAAAAGCTCCCTAAACTCTAAACTATAAACACTAAACGCTATAAAACCCTAAACCCTAAACCCTAAACACTAAACCCTAAACAAGCCTAAACCCTAAAACAATTAACACTATAACCTAAACAACCCTAAACCCTTAACCCTAAACATTATACCCTAAACCCTAAAACACTATACAACCTTAAACCCTAAACCTTAAAATATCCTAAATCATAAATCCTGAACAACCCTAAACACTAAATTATAAACAACCCTAAAAAACCCTAAACAACTCTAAACGCTAAAACCTAAACAACCCTAACCATTAAAAAATCTTAAACGCTAAATTCTATACCCTAAACCTAAACCTCCCTAAAACTTAAACAATCCTAAACCCTAAACCTTAAACCATAAACCCTAAATTTTAAACCATAAATCTAAGAATAACCATAACCCTAACCCTAACCCGAAACCTAAACCTAACCCTAACCCCAACCCTAACTTTAACCCCATAACCCTAACCCTAACCTTAAGCCTAACATAACCCCGTAACCCTAACTCTAACCCAAACTCTAACCCTAACTCTAACCCTAATGCTAACCCTAACCCTAACCCTAACCCTAACCCTAACCCTAACCCCTTAACCTTAATCCCTAAATCCTAAACCCTGAACAACCATAAATCCTAAACCCTGAACAACCCTAAATCATAAACCCTTAATAACCCTAAACACTAACCTCTAAACAACCCTAAACAACCCTAATCACTAAACCATAAACAACCCTAAACACTAAACCCTAAACAACCCTATACCCTAAACCTTAAACACTAAACCCTAAATAACCCTAAACCCTAAACCATTAACACTATACCCTAAACAACACTAAACACTAAACCCAAAACAACCCTAAAACCTAAACCTTAAACACTAAACCTTAAACAACCCTAAACCCTAAACACTAAACCCTAAACAACCCTAAACTTTTAACCCTAAACTCTATACCCTAAACAACCCTATACCTTAAACAATCCTAAACTCTAAACCCTAAACCCTTAACCTAAACCACCCTAAACCTTAAACAATCCTAAACCCTAAACCTTAAACCCTAAACACTAAACCCTAAACCCTAAACCTAACAATAACCATAACCCTAACCCTAAACCCTAACCCTTACCCTAACCCTAACCCTAACCCTAACCTAACCCTAACCCTAACCCTAACCCTAACCCTAACCCTAACCCTAATTCTAAACCTAAACCTAAACCTAATCCTAACCCTAACCTGAACCCTAATCCTAACCCTAACCCTAACCCTAACCCTAACTGTAACCATAACACTAAACTCTAAACCCTAAACCTAATCCACCCTAAACCTTAAACAATCCTAAACCATAAACCTTAGACCCTAAATCCTAAATCTAACAATAAACCTAAACCTAACCCTAAATCTAACGCTAACCCTAACCCTAACCCTAAACCCTCCCTGACTTTAACCCTAACCCTAACCCTAACCCTAACCCTAAACCTAACCGTGACCTTAATCCTAACACTAACCCTATTTCTAATTCTAACCCTAACACTAATCCTAAACTTAAACCTAACCCCCTAATAATAACCCTAACACTAACACTAACCCTAACCCCTAACCCTAACCCTAATCCTAACCCTAACCTAACCCTAACCCTAACCCTAACCCTAACCCAAACCCTAACACTAACCCCCTAACTTTTACCATAACCCTAACCCTAACCCTAACCCTAACCCTTACCATAACCCTAACCATAACCCTAACCCCATCCCTAACCCTAACCCTAACCGTAACCATAACACTAAACTCTAAACCCTAAACCTAATCCACCCTAAACCTTAAACAATCCTAAACCATAAACCTTAAACCCTAAACTCTAAATCTAACAATAAACCTAAACCTAACCCTAAATCTAACCCTAACCCTATCCCTAACCCTAAACCTAACCCTGACCCTAAACCTAACCCTAATCCTAACACTAACCATAACCCTAACCCTAACATTAACCCTAACCTTAACCCTAACCCTAACCCTAACCCTAAACATAACCTTAACTCTAACCCTAACCCTAACCCTAACCGTAACCATAATACTAAATTCTAAACCCTAAACCTAATCTACCCTAAATCTTAAACAATCCTAAACCTTAAACCTTAAACCCTAAACCCTAAATCTAACAATAAACCTAAACCTAACTCTAAATCTAACCCTAACCCTAACCCTAACCCTAAACCTAAACCTGACCCTAACCCTAACCCTAATAATAACACTAATCATAACCCAAACACTATCCCTAACCCTAACCCTAAACCTAACCCTAAACCTCACACTATCCCTAATCTTAACACTAAACCCTAAACTTTAAATCTAACCCTAACCCTAACCCTACCCTTAACCCTAACCCTAACCATATCCCTAAACCTAACCCTGACCCTAATCCTAACACTAACCCTATTTCTAATTCTAACCCTAACACTAATCCTAAACTAAAACCTAACCCCCTAATAATAACCCTAACACTAAACCTAATCCTAACCCTAACCCTAACACTAACCCTAACACTAACCCCTAACCCCTAACACTAACCCTAACCCTAACCCCTAACCCTAACCCTAACCCTAACCCTAACCTTAACCCTAACCCTAACCTTAACCCTAACCCTAACCCTAACCTTTAACCCTTACCCTAACCCTAACCCTAAACCTAACCCTAAACCTAACCCCAACCCTAACCCTAACCATAACCCTAACCCTAACCCTAACCCTAACCCTAACCCTAACCTTAAACCTAACCCTAACCTTAACCCTTATCCTAACCCTAACCCTAGCCCTAACCCTAACCCTAACCGTAACCATAACACTAAACTCTAAACCCTAAACCTAATCCACCCTAAACCTTAAACAATCCTAAACCATAAACCGTAGACCGTAAACCCTAAATCTAACATTAAACCTAAACCTAACCCTAAATCTAACCCTAACCCTAAACCCTCCCTGACCCTAACCCTAACCCTAACCCTAACCCTAACCCTAAACCTAACCCTGACCCTAATCCTAACACTAAACCTATTTCTAATTCTAACCCTAACACTAATCCTAAACTTAACCCTAACCCCCTAATAATAACCCTAACCCTAACACAAACCCTAACCCCTAACCCTAACCCTAACCCTAACCTAACCCTAACCCTAACCCTAACCCTAACCCAAACCCTAACACTAACCCCCTAACTTTTACCCTAACCCTAACCCTAACCCTAACCCTTACCATAACCCTAACCCTAACCCTAACCCCATCCCTAACCCTAACCCTAACCGTAGCCATAACACTAAACTCTAAACCCTAAACCTAATCCACCCTAAACCTTGAACAATCCTAAACCATAAACCTTAAACCCTAAACCCTAAATCTAACAATAAACCTAAACCTAACCCTAAATCTAACCCTAACCCTATCCCTAACCCTAAACCTAACCCTGACCCTAACCCTAACCCTAATCCTAACACTAACCATAACCCTAACCCTAACACTAACCCTAACCTTAACCCTAACCCTAACCCTAACCCTAACCCTAACCCTAACCCTAACTCTAACCCTAACTCTAACCCTAACCGTAACCATAATACTAAACTCTAAACCCTAAACCTAATCCACCCTAAACCTTAAACAATCCTAAACCATAAACCGTAAACCCTAAACCCTAAATCTAACAATAAAACTAAACCTAACCCTAAATCTAACCCTAACCCTAACCCTAACCCTAAACCTAAACCTGACCCTAACCCTAACCCTAATCCTAACACTAATCATAACCCAAACACTAACCCTAACCCTAACCCTAAACCTAAGCCTAAAACTCACACTATCCCTAATCCTAACACTAAACCCTAAACTTTAAATCTAACCCTAACCGTAACCCTACCCTTAACCCTAACCCTATCCCTAAACCTAACCCTGACCCTAATCCTAACACTAACACTATTTCTAATTCTAACCCTAACACTAATCCTAAACTAAAACCTAACCCCCTAATAATAACCCTAACACTAAACCTAACCCTAACCCTAAACTAACCCTAACCCTAACCCTAACACTAACCCCTAACCCCTAACACTAACCCTAACCCTAACCCCTAACCCTAACCCTAACCCTAACCTTAACCCTAACCCTAACCCTAACTTTATCCCTAACCCTAATTCTTACCCTAATACTAACACTAACCTTAACCCTAACCCTAACCTTAACCCTCACCCTAACCCTCACCTTAACCCTAAACCTAACCCTAACACTAACCCTAACACCCTAAATCCTAAACCTTAAACCCCGAAAAACCCTAAACACTAATTCCAAAAGCACCCTAAACTCTAAACTATAAACACTAAACGCTAAAAAACCCTAAACCCTAAACCCTAAACACTAAACCCTAAACAAGCCTAAACCCTAAAACAATTAACACTATAACCTAAACAACCCTAAACCCTTAACCCTAAACATTATACCCTAAACCCTAAAACACTATACAACCTTAAACCCTAAACCTTAAAATATCCTAAATCATAAATCCTGAACAACCCTAAACACTAAATTATAAACAACCCTAAAAAACCCTAAACAACTCTAAACGCTAAAACCTAAACAACCCTAACCATTAAACAATCTTAAACGCTAAATTCTATACCCTAAACCTAAACCACCCTAAAACTTAAACAATCCTAAACCCTAAACCTTAAACCATAAACCCTAAATTTTAAACCATAAATCTAAGAATAACGATAACCCTAACCCTAACCCTAAACCTAAACCTAACCCTAACCCCAACCCTAACCTTAACCCCATAACCCTAACCCTAACCTTAAGCCTAACATAACCCCATAACCCTAACTCTAACCCTAACTCTAACCCTAACTCTAACCCTAATGCTAACCCTAACCCTAACCCTAACCCTACACCTAACCCTAACCCCTTAACCTTAATCCCTAAATCCTGAACCCTGAACAACAATAAATCCTAAACCCTGAACAACCCTAAATCATAAACCCTGAATAACCCTAAACACTAACCTCTAAACAACCCTAAACAACCCTAATCACTAAACCATAAACAACCCTAAACACTAAACCCTAAACAACCCTATACCCTAAACCTTAAACACTAAACCCTAAATAACCCTAAACCCTAAACCATTAACACTATACCCTAAACAACATTAAACACTAAACCCAAAACAACCCTAAAACCTAAACCTTTAACACTAAACCTTAAACAACCCTAAACACTAAACACTAAACCCTAAACAACCCTAAACTTTTAACCCTAAACTCTATACCCTAAACAACCCTAAACCTTAAACAATCCTAAACTCTAAATCCTAAACCCTTAACCTAAACCACCCTAAACCTTAAACAATCCTAAACCCTAAACCTTAAACCCTAAACACTAAACCCTAAACCCTAAACCTAACAATAACCATAACCCTAACTCTAACCCCTAACCCTTACCCTAACCCTAATCCTAACCCTAATCCTAACCCTAACCCTAACCCTAACCCTAACCCTAACCCTAACCCTAAACCTAATCCTAACCTTAACCTTAACCCTAATCCTAACCCTAACCCTAACCCTAACCCTAACCGTAACCATAACACTAAACTCTAAACCCTAAACCTAATCCACCCTAAACCTTAAACAATCCTAAACCATAAACCTTAGACCCTAAATCCTAAATCTAACAATAAACCTAAACCTAACCCTAAATCTAACCCTAAACCTAACCCTAACCCTAAACCCTCCCTGACTTTAACCCTAACCCTAACCCTAACCCTAACCCTAAACCTAACCCTGACCCTAATCCTAACACTAACCCTATTTCTAATTCTAACCCTAACACTAATCCTAAACGTAAACCTAACCCCCTAATAATAACCCTAACCCTAACACTAACCCTAACCCCTAACCCTAACCCTATCCCTAACCCTAACCTAACCCTAACCCTAACCCTAACCCTAACCCAAACCCTAACACTAACCTTCTAACTTTTACCATAACCCTAACCCTAAACCTAACCCTAACCCTTACCATAACCCTAACCCTAAACCTAACCCTAACACTTACCATAACCCTAACCCTAACCCTAACCCCATCCCTAACCCTAACCCTAACCGTAACCATAACACTAAACTCTAAACCGTAAACCTAATCCACCCTAAACCTTAAACAATCCTAAACCATAAACCTTAAACCCTAAACCCTAAATCTAACAATATACCTAAACCTAACCCTAAATCTAACCCTAACCCTATCCCTAACCCTAAACCTAACCCTGACCCTAACCCTAACCCTAATCCTAACACTAACCATAACCCTAACCCTAACATTAACCCTAACCTTAACCCTAACCCTAACCCTAACAATAACCCTAACCCTAACTCTAACCCTACCCCTAACCCTAACCGTAACCATAATACTAAACTCTAAACCCTAAACCTATTCTACCCTAAAGCTTAAACAATCCTAAACCTTAAACCTTAAACCCTAAACCCTAAATCTAACAATAAACCTAAACCTAACCCTAAATCTAACCCTAACCCTAACCCTAACCCTAAACCTAAACCTGACACTAACCCTAACCCTAATAATAACACTAATCATAACCCAAACACTATCCCTAACCCTAACTCTAAACCTAACCCTAAACCTCACACTATCTCTAATCATAACACTAAACCCTAAACTTTAAATCTAACCCTAACCCTAACCCTACCCTTAACCCTAACCCTAACCATATCCCTAAACCTAACCCTGACCCTAATCCTAACACTAACCCTATTTCTAATTCTAACCCTAACACTAATCCTAAACTAAAACCTAACCCCCTAATAATAACCATAACACTAAACCTAACCCTAACCCTAACGCTAACCCTAACCCTAACCCTAACACTAACCCCTAACCCCTAACACTAACCCTAACCCTAACCCCTAAACCTAACCCAAACCCTAACCCTAACCTTAACCCTAACCCTAACCCTAACCCTAACCCTATCCCTAACCCTATCCCTTACCCTAACACTAACACTAACCTTAACCCTAACCCTAACCTTAACCCTCACCCTAAACCTCACCTTAACCCTAAACCTAACCCTAACACTAACCCTAACACCCTAAATCCTAAACCCTAAACCCCGAAAAACCCTAAACACTAATTCCAAAAGCACCCTAAACCCTAAACTATAAACACTAAACGCTAAAAAACCCTAAACCCTAAACCCTAAACACTAAACACTAAACAAGCCTAAACCCTAAAACCATTAACACTATACCCTAAACAACCCTAAACCCTTAACACTAAACATTATACCCTAAACCCAAAACACTATACAACCTTAAACCCTAAACCTTAAAATATCCTAAATCATAAATCCTGAACAACCCTAAACACTAAATCATAAACAACCCTAAAAAACCCTAAACAACTCTAAACGCTAAAACCTAAACAACCCTAAACATTAAACAATCTTAAACGCTAAACCCTATACCCTAAACCTAAACCACCCTAAAACTTAAACAATCCTAAACCCTAAACCTTAAACCATAAACCCTAAAATTTAAACCTTAAATCTGAGAATAACCATAACCCTAAACCTAACCCTAAACCTAAACCTAACCCTAACCCCAACCCTAACCTTAACCCCATAACACTAACCCTAACCTTAAGCCTAACATAACCCCATAACCCTAACTCTAACCCTAACTCTAACCCTAATGCTAACCCTAACCCTAACCCTAACCCAAACCCTAACCCCTTAAGCTTAATCCCTAAATCCTAAACCCTGAACAACCATAAATCCTAAACCCTGAAAAACCCTAAATCATAAACCCTGAATAACCCTAAACACTAACCTCTAAACAACCCTAAACAACCCTAATCACTAAACCATAAACAACCCTAAACACTAAATCCTAAACAACCCTATACCCTAAACCTTAAACACTAAACCCTAAATAACCCTAAACCCTAAACCATTAACACTATACCCTAAACAACACTAAACACTAAACCCAAAACAACCCTAAACTTTTAACCCTAAACACTATACCCTAAACAACCCTAAACCTTAAACAATCCTAAACTCTAAACCCTAAACCCTTAACCTAAACCACCCTAAATCTTAAACAATCCTAAACCCTAAACCTTAAACCCTAAACACTAAACCCTAAACCCTAAACCTAACAATAACCATAACCCTAACCCTAACCCCTAACCCTTACCCTAACCCTAACCCTAATCCTAATTTTAACCCTAACCCTACCCCTAACCCTAACCCTAACCCTAACCCTAACCCTAAACCTAAACCTAATCCTAACCCTAACCTTAACCCTAATCCTAACCCTAACCCTAACCCTAACACTAACCGTAACCATAACACTAAACTCTAAACCCTAAACCTAATCCACCCTAAACCTTAAACAATCTTAAACCATAAACTTTAGACCCTAAATCCTAAATCTAACAATAAACCTAAACCTAACCCTAAATCTTACCCTAACCCTAACCCTAACCCTAAACCCTCCCTGACCCTAACCCTCACCCTAACCCTAACCCTAACCCTAAACCTAACCCTGACCCTAATCCTAACACTAACCCTATTTCTAATTCTAACCCTAACACTCATCCTAAACTTAAACCTAACCCCCTAATAATAACCCTAACCCTAACACTAACACTAAACCCTAACCCTAACCCTAACCCTAACCCTAACCCTAACCTAACCCTAACCCTAACCCTAACCCTAACCTTAACACTAACCCCTAACCCTTACCCTAACCCTAACCCTAACCCTAACCCTAACCATTACCCTAACCCTAACCCTAACCCTAAGCCTAACACTAACCGTAACCATAACACTAAACTCTAAACCCTAAACCTAATCCACCCTAAACCTTAAACAATCCTAAACCATAAACTTTAAACCCTAAAACCTAAATCTAACAATAAACCTAAACCTGACCCTAAATCTAACCCTAACCCTAACCCTAACCCTAACCTTAACCCTAAACCTAACCCTGACCCTAACCCTAACCCTAATCCTAACACTAACCATAACCATAACTCTAACCCTAACTCTAACCCTAACTCTAACCCTAATGCTAACCCTAACCCTAACCCTAACCCTAACCCTAACCCCTTAACCTTAATCCCTAAATCCTTAACCCTGAACAACCATAAATCCTAAACCCTGATAAACCCTAAATCATAAACGCTGAATAACCCTAAACACTAACCTCTAAACAAACCTAAACAACCCAAATCACTAAAGCATAAACAACCCTAAACACTAAACCCTAAACAACCCTATACCCTAAACCTTAAACACTAAACCCTAAATAACCCTAAACCCTAAACTATTAACACTATACCCTAAACAACACTAAACACTAAACCCAAAACAACCCTAAAACCTAAACCTTAAACACTAAACCTTAAACAACCATAAACCCTAAACACTAAACCCTAAACAACCCTAAATTTTAACCCTAAACACTGTACCCTAAAAAACCTAAAACCTTAAACAATCCTAAACTCTAAACCCTAAACCCTTAACCTAAACCAACCTAAATCTGAAACAATCATAAACCCTAAATCTTAAACGCTAAAGACTAAACCCTAAACCCTAAACCTAACAATAAAAATAACCCTAACCCTAACCCCTAACCCTTACCCTAACCCTAACCCTAACCCTAATCCTAACCCTAACCCTAACCCTAACCCTAACCCTAACCCTAACCCTAACCCTAACCCTAAACCTAATCCTAACCCTAACCTTAACCCTAACCCTAACCCTAACCCTAACCCTAACCCTAACCCTAACCCTAACCCTAACCCTAAACCTAATCCTAACCCTAACCTTAACAATAATCCTAAACCTAACCTTAACCCTAACCCTAACCGTAACCATAACACTAGACTCTAAACCCTAAACCTAATCCACCCTAAACCTTAAACAATCCTAAACCATAAACCTTAGACCCTAAATCCTAAATCTAACAATAAACCTAAACCTAACCCTAAATCTAACCCTAACCCTAACCCTAACCCTAAACCCTCCCTGACCCTAACCCTAACCCTAACCCTAACCCTAAACCTAAACCTAACCCTGACCCTAATCTTAACACTAACCCTATTTCTAATTCTAACCCTAACACTAATCCTAAACTTAAACCTAACCCCCTAATAATAACCCTAACCCTAACACTAACCCTAACCCCTAACCCTAACCCTAACCCTAACACTAACCCTAACCTAACCCTAATCCTAACCCTAACCCTAACCCTAACCCTAACACTAACCCCTAACCCTTACCCTAACCCTAACCCTAACCCTAAGCATTACCCTAACCCTAACCCTAACCCTAACCCTAACCCTAACCCTAACCCTAACCCTAACCCTAACACTAACCGTAACCATAACACTAAACTCTAAACCATAAACCTAATCCACCCTAAACCTTAAACCATCCTAAACCATAAACCTTAAACCCTAAACCCTAAATCTAACAATAAACCTAAACCTGACCCTAAATCTAACCCTAACCCTAACCCTAACCCTAAACCTAACCCTGACCCTAACCCTAACACTAATCCTAACACTAACCATAACCCTAACCATAACCCTAACACTAACCTTAACCCTAACCCTAACCCTAACCCTAACCCTAACCCTAACCGTAACCATAATACTAAACTCTAAACCCTAAACCTAATCCACCCTAAACCTTAAACAATTCTAAACCATAAACTTTAAACTCTAAACCCTAAATCTAATAATAAACCTAAACCTAACCCTAATCTAACCCTAATCCTAACCCTAACCCTAAACCTAACCCTGACCCTAACCCTAACCCTAATCCTAACTCTAACCATAACCCAAACACTAACCCTAACCCTAACCCTAAACCTAACCCTAACCCTAAACCTCACACTATCCCTAATCCTAACACTAAACCCTAAACTTTAAATCTAACCCTAACCCTAACCCTACCCTTAACCCTAACCCTAACGATATCCCTAAACCTAACCCTGACCCTAATCCTAACACTAACCCTATTTCTAATTCTAACCCTAACACTAATCCTAAACTTAAACCTAACCCCCTAATAATAACCCTAACACTAAACCTAACCCTAACCCTAACCCTAACCCTAACACTAACCCTAACCCTAACACCTAACCCCTAACACTAACCCTAACCCTAACCCCTAACCCTAACCCTAATTCTAACCCAACCCTAACACTAACCCTAACCCTAACCCTAACCCTAACCCTAACACTAACCCCTAACCCCTAACACTAACCCTAACCCTAACCCCTAACCCTAACCCTAACCCTAACCTTAACCCTAACCCTAACCCTAACCCTATCCCTAACCCTAACCCTTACCCTAACACTAAAACTAACCTTAACCCTAACCCTAACCTTAACCCTCACCCTAACCCTCACCTTAACCCTAAACCTAAACCTAACACTAACCCTAACACCCTAAATCCTAAACCCTAAACCCCGAAAAACCCTAAACACTAATTCCAAAAGCACCCTAAACCCTAAACTATAAACACTAAACGCTAAAAAACCCTAAACCCTAAACCCTAAACACTAAACCCTTAACAAGCCAAAACCCTAAAACCATTAACACTATACCCTAAACAACCCTAAACCCTTAATCCTAAACATTATACCCTAAACCCTAAAACACTATACAACCTTAAACCCTAAACCTTAAAATATCCTAAATCATAAATCCTGAACAACCCTAAACACTAAATTATAAACAACCCTAAAAAACCCTAAACAACTCTAAACGCTAAAACCTAAACAACCCTAACCATTAAACAATCTTAAACGCTAAATTCTGTACTCTAAACATAAACCACCCTAAAACTTAAACAATCCTAAACCCTAAACCTTAAACCATAAACCCTAAATTTTAAACCATAAATCTAAGAATAACCATAAGCCTAACCCTAACCCTAAACCAAAACCTAACCCTAACCACAACCCTAACATTAACCCCATAACCCTAACCCTAACCTTAAGCCTAACATAACCCCATAACCCTAACTCTAAACCTAACTCTAACCCTAATGCTAACCCTAACCCTAACCCTAACCCTAACCCCTTAACCTTAATCCCTAAATCCTAAACCCTGAACAACCATAAATCCTAAACCCTGAACAACCCTAAATCATAAACCTTGAATAACCCTAAACACTAACCTCTAAACAACCCTAAACAACCCTAATCACTAAACCATAAACAACCCTAAACACTAAACCCTAAACAACCCTATACCTTAAACCTTGAACACTAAACCCTAAATAACCCTAAACCCTAAACCATTAACACTATACCCTAAAAAACACTAAACAGTAAACCCAAAACAACCCTAAAACCTAAACCTTAAACACTAAACCTTAAACAACCCTAAACCCTAAACACTAAACCCTAAACAACCCTAAACTTTTAACCCTAAACACTATACCCTAAAAAACCCTAAACCTTAAACAATCCTAAACTCTAAACCCTAAACCCTTAACCTAAACCACCCTAAATCTTAAACAATCCTAAACCCTAAACCTTAAACCCTAAACACTAAACTCTAAACCCTAAACCTAACAATAACCATAACCCTAACCCTAACCCCTAACTCTTACCCTAACCCTAACCCTAACCCTAATCCTAACCCTAATTCTAACCCTAACCCTAACCCTAAACCTAAACCTAACCCTAACCTTAACCCTAATCCTAACCCTAACCCTAACCCTAACCCTAACCCTAACCCTAAACCTAATCCTAACCCTAACCCTAACCCTAACCCTATCCCTAACCCTAAACCTAATCCGAACCCTAACCTTAACCCTAATCCTAACCCTAACCCTAACCCTAACCGTAACCATAACACTAAACTCTAAACCCTAAACCTAATCCACCCTAAAACTTAAACAATCCTAAGCCATAAATCTTAGACCCTAAATCCTAAATCTAACAATAAACCTAAACCTAACCCTAACTCTAACCCTAACCCTAACCCTAACCCTAAACCCTCCCTGACCCTAACCCTAACCCTAACCCTAAACCTAACCCTGACCCTAATCCTAACACTAACCCTATTTCTAATTCTAACCCTAACACTAATCCTAAACTTAAACCTAACCCCCTAATAATAACCCTAACCCTTTCACTAACCCTAACCCTTAAACCTAACCCTAACCCTAACCCTAACCCTAACCTAACCCTAACCCTAACCCTAACCCTAACCCTAACCCTAACCCTAACCCTAACCCTAACCTAACCCTAACCCTAACCCTAACCCTAACACAAACCCTAACACTAACCCCCTTACTTTTACCCTAACCCTAACCCTAACCCTAAACCTGACCCTTACCATAACCCTAACCCTAACCCTAACCCTAACACAAACCCTAACACTAACCCCCTTACTTTTACCCTAACCCTAACCCTAACCCTAACCCTAACCCTAACCTAACCCTAACCCTAACCCTAACACTAAACGTAACCATAACACTAAACTCTAAACCCTAAACCTAATCCACCCTAAACCTTAAACAATCCTAAACCATAAACCTTAAACCCTAAACCCTAAATCGAACAATAAACCTAAACCTAACCCTAAATCTAACCCTAACCCTATCCCTAACCCTAAACCTAACCCTGACCCTAACCCTAACCCTAATCCTAACACTAACCATAACCCTAACCCTAACACTAACCCTAACCTTAACCCTAACCCTAACCCTAACCCTAACTAAAACCCTAACCATAACCCTAACCGTAACCATAATACTAAACTCTAAACCCTAAACCTAATCCACCCTTAAACTTAAACAATCCTAAACCATAAACCTTAAACCCTAAACCCTAAATCTAACAATAAACCTAAACCTAACGCTAAATCTAACCCTAACCCTAACCCTAACCCTAAACATAAACCTTACCCTAACCCTAATCCTAATCCTAACACTAATCATAACCCAAACACTAACCCTAACCCTAACCCTAAACCTAACCCTAAACCTCACACTATCCCTAATCCTAACACTAAACCCTAAACTTTAATTCTAACCCTAATTTTAACCCTACCCTTAACCCTAACCCTAACCATATTTCTAAACCTAACCCTGACCCTAATCCTAACACTAACCCTATTTCTAATTCTAACCCTAACACTAATCCTAAACTAGAACCTAACCCCCTAATAATAACCCTAACACTAAACCTAACCCTAACCCTAACCCTAACCCTAACCCTAACACTAACCCCTAACCCTAACCCTAACCCTAACCCTAACCTTAACCCTAACCCTAACCCTAACCCTAACCCTATCCCTAACCCTAACCATTATTCTAACACTAACACTAACCTTAACCCTAACCCTAAACCTAAACCTAACCCTAACCCCAACCCTAACCTTAACCCCATAACCCTAACCCTAACCTTAAGCCTAACATAACCCCATAACCTTAGCTCTAACCCTAACTCTAACCCTAATGCTAACCCTAACCCTAACCCTAACCCTAACCTTAACCCCTTAACCTTAATCCCTAAATCCTAAACCCTGAACAACCATAAATCCTAAACCCTGAACAACCCTAAATCATAAACCCTGAATAACCCTAAACACTAACCTCTAAACAACCCTAAACAACCCTAATCTCTAAACCATAAACAACCCTAAACACTAAACCCTAAACAACCCTATACCCTAAACCTTAAACACTAAACCCTAAATAACCCTAAACCCTAAACCATTAACACTATACCCTAAACAACACTAAACACTAAACCCAAAACAACCCTAAAACCTAAACCTTAAACACTAAAACTTAAACAACCCTAAACCCTAAACACTAAACCCTAAACAACCCTAAACTTTTAACTTTAAACACTATACCCTAAACAAGCCTAAACCTTAAACAATCCTAAACTCTAAACCCTAAACCCTTAACCTAAACCACCCTAAATCTTAAACAATCCTAAACCCTAAACCTTAAACCCTAAACACTAAACCCTAAACCCTAAACCTAACAATAACCATAACACTAAACCTAACCCCTAACCCTTACCCTAACCCTAACCCTAACCCTAATCCTAACCCTAATCCTAACCCTAACCCTAACCCTAACCCTAACCCTAACCCTAACCCTAACCCTAAAACTAATCCTAACCCTAACCTTAACCCTAATCCTAACCCTAACCCTAACCCTAACCCTAACCGTAACCATAACACTAAACTCTAAACCCTAAACCTAATCCACCCTAAACCTTAAACAATCCTAAACCATAAACCTTAGACCCTAAATCCTAAATCTAACAATAAACCTAAACCTAACCCTAAATCTAACCCTAACCCTAACCCTAACCCTAAACCCTCCCTGACCCTAACCCTAACCCTAACCCTAACCCTAAACCTAACCCTGACCCTAATCCTAACACTAACCCTATTTCTAATTCTAACCCTAACACTAATCCTAAACTTAAACCTAACCCCCTAATAATAACCCTAACCCTAACACTAACCCTAACCCCTAACCCTAACCCTAACCCTAACCCTAAACCTAACCTAACCCTAACCCTAACCCTAACCCTAACACTAACCCCTAACCTTTACCCTAACCCTAACCCTAAACCTAACCCTAACCATTACCTTATCCCTAACCCTAACCCTAACCCTAACCCTAACCCTAACACTAACCATAGCCATAACACTAAACTCTAAACCCTAAACCTAATCCACCCTAAACCTTAAACAATCCTAAACCATAAACCTTAAACCCTAATCCCTAAATCTAACAATAAACCTAAACCTGACCCTAAATCTAACCCTAACCCTAACCCTAACCCTAAACCTAAACCTGACCCTAACCTTAACCCTAATCCTAACACTAACCATAACCCTAACCCTAACCCTAACCCTAACCTTAACCCTAAACCTAACCCTATCCCTAAACCTAACCCTGACCCTAATCCTAACACTAACCCTATTTCTAATTCTAACCCTAACACTAATCCTTAACTAAAACCTAACCCCCTAATAATAACCCTAACACTAAACCTAACCCTAACCCTAACCCTAACACTAACCCCTAACCCCTAACACTAACCCTAAACCTAACCCGTAACCCTAACCCTAACCCTAACCCTAACCCTAACACTAACCCTAACCCTAACCCTATCCCTAACCCTAACCCTTACCCTAACACTAACACTAACCTTAACCCTCACCCTAACCCTCACCTTAACCCTAAACCTAACCCTAACACTAACCCTAACACCCTAAATCCTAAACCCTAAACCCCAAAAAACTCTAAACACTAATTCCAAAAGCACCATAACCCTAAACTATAAACACTAAACGCTAAAAAACCCTAAACCCTAAACCCTAAACACTAAACCCTAAACAAGCCTAAACCCTAAAACCATTAACGCTATACCCTAAACAACCCTAAACCCTTAACCCTAAACATTATACCCTAAACCCTAAAACACTATACAACCTTAAACCCTAAACCTAAAAATATCCTAAATCATAAATCCTGAACAACCCTAAACACTAAATTATAAACAACCCTAAAAAACCCTAAACAACTCTAAACGCTAAAACCTAAACAACCCTAAACATTAAACAATCTTAAACGCTAAACCCTATACCCTAAACCTAATCCTAAACCTTACCCTAACCCTAACTTTAACCCTAACCCTAATCCTAACACTAAACCCTAAACCATAAACCTAACCCTAACCCTAAAACTAAACTTTAAATCCTAAACCTAATCTACCCTAAACCTTAAACAATCCTAAACCCTAAACCCTGAACCCTAAACCTAACCCTAACCCTAACCCTAACACTAACCATAACCCTAACACTAAATTTTAAACCCTAAATTTAAGTTATGATAAACCTTAAACAATCCTAAACCCTAAACCTTAAACCCTAAACCTAACAATTACCATAACCCTAACCCTAATCCTAACCCTAACCCTAACCCTAAACGTAACCCTAACACTAAACCTAACACTAACCCTAACCCTAACCCTAACCCTAACCATAAACCTAACACTAACACTAAACCTAATCCTAACCCTAACCCTAACCCTAACCTGACCCTAACCCTAACCCTAACCTTAACCTTAATTCTAACTCTAACCCTAATCCTAACAATAAACCTAAACCTAACCCTAACCCTAACCCTAAACCTAACACTAACCTTAACCCTAACCCTAACCCTAACCCTAACAGTAATCCCTAAACCCTAAACCTAACCCTAACGATATCCCAAACACAAAACTCTAAACCCTAAAAATAATCCACCCTAAACCTTAAACAATCCTAAATCCTAAACCTTTACCCTAAACCCTAAACCCTAAACCTAACAATATCCATGACCCTAAACGTAACCCTAAACCTAACCCTAACCCTAACCCTAATCCGAACACTAAACCCTAAACCCTAAACCTAACCCTAACCTTAACACTAAACTCTAAACCCTAAACCAAATCTACCGTAAACCTTAAACAATCCTAAACCCAAAACCTTAGACCCTAAACACTAAACCCTAAACCTAACAATAAACCTAACCCTAACCCTAACCCTAACCCTAAACCTAACCCTAACCGTAATCCTAACCCTAAACCTAACCCTAAACTTAAGCCTAACCATAAACCTAACCCTAACCCTAACCCTAACCGTAACCCTAACCCTAACCCTAACCGTAACACTAACCCTAACCCTAAACCTAACCCTAACCCTAACCTTAACCTTAACCATAACACTAAACTCTAAACCCTAAACCTAATCCACCCTAAACCTTAAATATCCTAAACCATAAACCTTAAACCCTAAACCCTAAATCTAACAATAAACCTAAACCTAATCCTAAATCTATCCCTAACCCTAACCCTAACCCTAAACCTAACCCTGACCTTAACCCTAACCCTAATCCTAACACTAACCATAACCCTAATCCTAACCCTAACCACAAACTTAACCCTAACCATAACCCTAACCCTAAACCTAACCCTAACCCTAACCCAAACCCTAACCCTAAACCTAACACTAACCCTAACCGTAACCATAACACTAAACTCTAAACCCTAAACCTAATCCACCCTAAACCTTAAACAATCCTAAACCACAAACCTTAAACCCTAAACCCTAAATCTAACAATAAACCTAAACCTAACCCTAAATCTAACCCTAACCCTAACCCTAACCCTAAACCTAATCCTAACACTAACCATAACCCAAACACTAACCCTAACCCTAAACCTAATCCTAACCCTTACCCTAACCCTAACTTTAACCCTAACCCTAATCCTAACACTAAACCCTAAACCCTAAACCTAACCCTAACCCTAAAACTAAACTTTAAATCCTAAACCTAATCTACCCTAAACCTTAAACAATCCTAAACCCTAAACCCTGAACCCTAAACCTAACCCTAACCCTAACCCTAACACTAACCATAACCCTAACACTAAATTGTAAACCCTAAATTTAAGTTACGATAAACCTTAAACAATCCTAAACCCTAAACCTTAAACCCTAAACCTAACAATTACCATAACCCTAACCCTAATCCTAACCCTAACCCTAACCCTAAACGTAACCCTAACACTAAACCTAACACTAACCCTAACCCTAACCCTAAACCTAACACTAACACTAAACCTAATCCTAACCCTAACCCTAACCCTAAACCTGACCCTAACCCTAACCCTAACCCTAACCGTAACCCTAACCCTAACCCTAACCGTAACACTAACCCTAACCCTAAACCTAACCCTAACCCTAACCTTAACCTTAACCATAACACTAAACTCTAAACCCTAAACCTAATCCACCCTAAACCTTAAATATCTTAATCCATAAACCTTAAACCCTAAACCCTAAATCTAACAATAAACCTAAACCTAACCCTAACCCTAACCCTAAACCTAACACTAACCTTAACCCTAACCCTAACCCTAACCCTAACAGTAATCCCTAAACCCTAAACCTAACCCTAACAATATCCCAAACACAAAACTCTAAACCCTAAAAATAATCCACCCTAAACCTTAAACAATCCTAAATCCTAAACCTTTACCCTAAACCCTAAACCCTAAACCTAACAATATGCATGACCCTAAACGTAACCCTAAACCTAACCCTAACCCTAACCCTAATCCGAACACTAAACCCTAAACCCTAAACCTAACCCTAACCTTAACACTAAACTCTAAACCCTAAACCTAATCTACCCTAAACCTTAAACAATCCTAAACCCAAAACCTTAGTCCCTAAACACTAAACCCTAAACCTAACAATAAACCTAACCCTAACCCTAACCCGAACCCTAACCCTAAACCTAACCCTAACCGTAACCCTAACCCTAAACCTAACCCTAACCTTAAGCCTAACCATAAACCTAACCCTAACCATAAACCGAACCTTAACCCTAACTTTAACCCTAAACCTAACAATAAACATAATCATAACCCTTACCCTAACCCTAAGCCTAACCCTAACCTTAACCCTAACCATAACCCTAACCCTAAACCTAACCCTAACCCTAACCAAAACCCTAACCCTAAACCTAACCCTAACCATAACCGTAACCATAACACTAAACTATAAACCCTAAACCTAATCCACCCTAAAACTTAAACAATCCTAAACCACAAACCTTAAACCCTAAACCCTAAATCTAACAATAAACCTAAACCTAACCCTAAATCTAACCCTAACCCTAACCCTAAACCTAAACCTAATCCTAACACTAACCTTAACCCAAACACTAACCCTAACCCTAACCCTAAACCTAACCCTAACCCTAAACCTCACACTAACCGTAATCCTAACACAAAACCTTAAACTTTAAATCTAACCCTAACCCTAACCCTACCCCTAACCCTAACCCTAACCCTATCCCTAAACCTAACCCTTACCCTAATCCTAACACTAACCCTATTTCTAATTGTAACCCTAACACTAATCCTAAATTTAAACCTAACTCCCTAATAATAACCCTAACCCTAAACCTAACCCTAACCCTAACCCCCCCAACCCTAACCTTAACCCTAACCCTAACCCTAACCGTAACTCTAACCCTAACCCTAACCGTAACTCTATCCCTAACCCTAACACTAACTCTAACCCTAACCCTAACCCTAACCCTAACCCTAAACCTAACCCTAACCCTAACCCTAACCCTAACCCTAACGCTAACCCTAACCCTAACCGTAACCATAAGACTAAACTCTAAACCCTAAACCTAATCCACCCTAAACCTTAAACAATCCTAAACCATAAACCTTAAACCCAAAACCCTAAATCTAACAATAAACCTAAACCTAACCCTAAATCTAACACTAACCCTAAACGTAAACCTAAACCTTCCCCTGACCATAAACCAAAGCCTAATCCTAACAATAACCATAACCCAAACAAAGACTAACCCTAACCCTAAACATAACCGTAACCCTAAACCTCACACCTACCCTATCCCTAACCCTAACCCTAACCCTAACCCTAACCCTAACCCTAACACTATCCCTAACCCCTAACACTAACCCTAACCCTAAACTCTAACCCTAACCCTAACCCTAACCCTAACCCTAACCCTAACCCTAACCCTAACCCTAACCCTAACCCTAACCCTAACCCTAACCCTATCCCTAACCCTAACCCTTATCCTAACACTAACACTAACCTTAACCCTAACCCTAACCTTAACCCTCACCCTAACCATCACCCTAACCCTAAACCTAACCCTAAAACCCTAAATCCTAAACCCTAAACCCATAAAAACCCTAAACTATAATTCCAAAAGCACCCTAACCCCTAAACTCTCAACACTAAACGCTAAAAAACCCTAAACCCTAAACCCTAAACACTAAACCCTAAACAAGCCTAAACCCTAAAACCATTAACACTATACCCTAAACAACCCTAAACTCTTAACCCTAAACATTATAGCCTAAACCCTAAAACACTATACAACCTTAAACCCTAAACCTTAAAATATCCTAAATCATAAATCCTGAACAACCTTAAACACTAAATCATAAAAAACCCTAAAAAAACCTAAACAACTCTAAACGCTAAAACATAAACAACCCTAAACATTAAACTATCTTAAACGCTAAACCCTATACCCTAAACCTAAACCACCCTAAAACTTAAACAATCCTAAACCCTAAACCTTAAACCATAAACCCTAAATTTTAAACCATAAATCTAAGAATAACCATAACCCTAACCCTTACCCTAAACCTAAACCTAACCCTAACCCCAACCCTAACCTTAACCCCATAACCCTAACCCTAACCTTAAGCCTAACATAACCACATAACCCTAACCCTAACCATCACCCTAACCCTAACCCTAACCCTAACCCTAACCCTAACCCTAACCATAAACCTAACCCTAACCCCTAACCCCTAACACTAACCCTAACCCTAACCCCTAACCCTAACCCTAACCCTAACCCTAACCTTACCCTAACCCTAACCCTAACCCTAACCCTAACCCTAACCCTAACCCTAACCTTAACCCTAACCCTAACCTTAACCCTAACCTTAACCCTAACCCCTAACCCTTACCCTAACCCTAAACCTAACCCTAAACCTAAACCTAACCCTAACCCTAACCCTAACCGTAACCCTAACCCTAACCCTAACCCTAACCCTAACCCTAACCCTAACCCTAACCCTAAACCAAACCCTGACACTAATCCTAACACTAACCCTATTTCTAATTCTAACCCTAACACTAATCCTAAACTTAAACCTAACCCCCTAATAATAACCCTAACCATAACACTAAACCTAACCCCTAACCCTAACCCTAACCATAACCCTAAACTAACACTAACCCTAACCCTAACCCTAACCCTAACCCAAACCCTAACACTAACCCCCTAACTTTTACCCTAACCCTAACCCTAACCCTAACCCTTACCATAACCCTAACCCTAACCATAACCCCAACCCTAACCCTAACCCTAACCGTAACCATAACACTAAACTCTAAACCCTAAACCTAATCCACCCTAAACCTTAAACAATCCTAAACCATAAACCTTAAACCCTAAACCCTAAATCTAACAATAAACCTAAACCTAACCCTAAATCTAACCCTAACCCTATATCTAACCCTAAACCTAACCCTGACCCTAACCCTAACCCTAATCCTAACACTAACCATAACCCTAACCCTAACACTAACCCTAACCTTAACCCTAACCCTAACCCTAACCCTAACCCTGTCTCTAACCCTAACCCTAACCCTAACCGTAACCATAATACTAAACTCTAAACCCTAAACCTAATCCACCCTAAACCTTAAACAATCCTAAACCATAAACCTTAAACCCTAAACCCTAAATCTAACAATAAACCTAAACCTAACCCTAAATATAACCCTAACCCTAACCCTAACCCTAAACCTAAACCTGACCCTAACCCTAACCCTAATCCTAACACTAATCATAACCCAAACACTAACCCTAACCCTAACCCTAAACCTAACCCTAAACCTCACACTATCCCTAATCCTAACACTAAACCCTAAACTTTAAATCTAACCCTAACCCTAACCCTACCCTTAACCCTAACCCTAACCCTATCCCTAAACCTAACCCTGACCCTAATCCTAACACTAACCCTATTTCTAATTCTAACCCTAACACTAATCCTAAACTAAAACCTAACCCCCTAATAATAACCCTACACTAAACCTAACCCTAACCCTAACCCTAACCTTAACCCTAACTCTAATCCCTAACCCCTAACACTAAACCTAACCCTAACCCCTAACCCTAACCCTAACCCTAACCCTAACCCTAAACCTAACCCTAACCCTATCCCTAACCCTAACCCTTACCCTAACACTAACACTAACCTTAACCCTAACCCTAACCTTAACCCTCACCCTAACCCTCACCTTAACCCTAAACCTAACCCTAACACTAACCCTAACACCCTAAATCCTAAACCCTAAACCCCGAAAAACCCTAAACACTAATTCCAAAAGCACCCTAAACCCTAAACTATAAACACTAAACGCTAAAAAACCCTAAACACTAAACCCTAAACACTAAACCCTAAACAAGCCTAAACCCTAAAACCATTAACACTATACCCTAAACAACCCTTAACCCTTAACCCTAAACATTATACACTAAACCCTAAAACACTATACAACCTTAAACCCTAAACCTTAAAATATCCTAAATCATAAATCCTGAACAACCCTAAACACTAAATTATAAACAACCCTAAAATACCCTAAACAACTCTAAACGCTAAAACCTAAACAACCCTAACCATTAAACAATCTTAAACGCTAAATTCTATACCCTAAACCTAAACCACACTAAAACTTAAACAATCCTAAAGACTAAACCTTAAACCATAAGCCCTAAATTTTAAACCATAAATCTAAGAATAACCATAACCCTAACCCTAACCCTAAACCTAAACCTAACCCTAACCCCAACCCTAACCTTAACCCCATAACCCTAACCCTAACCTTAAGCCTAACATAACCCCATAACCCTAACTCTAACCCTAACTCTAACCCTAACTCTAACCCTAACCCTAACCCTAACCTAACCCTAGCCCTAACCCTAACCCTAACACTAACCCTAACCCCTAAACCTAACCCTAACCCTAACCCTAACCCTAACCCTAACCTAACCCTAACCCTAACCCTAACCCTAACCCAAACCCTAACACTAACCCCCTAACTTTTACCATAACCCTAACCCTAACCCTAACCCTAACCCTTACCATAACCCTAACCCTAACCCTAATCCCATCCCTAACCCTAACCCTAACTGTAACCATAACACTAAACTCTAAACCCTAAACCTAATCTACCCTAAACCTTAAACAATCCTAAACCATAAACCTTAGACCCTAAATCTTAATCTAACAATAAACCTAAACCTAACCCTAAATCTAACCCTAACCCTATCCCTAACCCTAAACCTAACCCTGACCCTAAACCTAACCCTAATCCTAACACTAACCATAACTCTAACCCTAACATTAACCCTAACCTTAACCCTAACCCTAACCCTAACCCTAACCCAAACCCTAACCCTAACTCTAACCCTAACCCTAACACTAACCGTAACCGTAATACTAAACTCTAAACCCTAAACCTAATCTACCCTAAACCTTAAACAATCCTAAACCTTAAACCTTAAACCCTAAACCCTAAATCTAACAATAAACCTAAACCTAACCCTAAATCTGACCCTAACCCTAACCCTTACCCTAAACCTAAACCTGACCCTAACTCTAACCCTAATAATAACACTAATCATAACCCAAACACTAACCCTAACCCTAACCCTAAACCTAACCCTAAACCTCACACTATCCCTATTCCTAACACTAAACCCTAAACTTTAAATCTAACCCTAACACTAACCCTACCCTTAACCCTAACCCTAACCATATCCCTAAACCTAACCCTGACCCTAATCCTAACACTAACCCTATTTCTAATTCTAACCCGAACACTAATCCTGAACTAAAACCTAACCCCCTAATAATAACACTAACCTAACACTAACCCTAACCCTAACCCTAACACTAACCCCTAACCCCTAACACTAACCCTAACCCTAACCCCTAACCCTAACCCTAACCCTAACCCTAAACTTAACCCTAACCCTAACCCTAACCCTAACCCTATCCCTAACCCTAACCCTTACCCTAACACTAACACTAACCTTAACCCTAACCCTAACCTTAACCCTCACCCTAACCCTCACCTTAACCCTAAACCTAACCCTAACACTAACACTAACACCCTAAATCCTAAACACTAAACCCCGAAAAACCCTAAACACTAATTCCAAAAGCGCCCTAAACCCTAAACTGTAAACAATAAACGCTAAAAAACCCTAATCCCTAAACCCTAAACACTAAACACTAAACAAGCCTAAACCCTAAAACCATTAACACTATACCCTAAACAACCCTAAACCCTTAACACTAAACAATATACCCTAAACCCTAAAACACTATACAACCTTAAACCCTAAACCTTAAAATATCCTAAATCATAAATCCTGAACAACCCTAAACACTAAATCATAAACAACCCTAAAAAACCCTAAACAACTCTAAACGCTAAAACCTAAACAACCCTAAACATTAAAGAATCTTAAACGCTAAACCCTATACCCTAAACCTAAACCACCCTAAAACTTAAACAATCCTAAACCCTAAACCTTAAACCATAAACCCTAAAATTTAAACATTAAATCTAAGAATAACCATAACCCTAACCCTAACCCTAAACCTAAACCTAACCCTAACCCCAACCCTAACCTTAACCCCAAACCCTAACCCTAACCTTAAGCCTAACATAACCCCATAACCCTAACTCTAACCCTAACTATAACCCTAATGCTAACCCTAACCCTAACCCTAACCCTAACCCTAACCCCTTAACCTTAATCCCTAAATCCTAAACCCTGAACAACCATAAATCCTAAACCCTGAACAACCCTAAATCATAAACCCTGAATAACCCTAAACACTAACCTCTAAACAACCCTAAACAACCCTAATCACTAAATCATAAACAACCCTAAACACTAAATCCTAAACAACCCTATACCCTAAACCTTAAACACTAAACCCTAAATAACTCTAAACCATAAACCATTAACACTATACCCTAAACAACACTAAACACTAAACTCAAAACAACCCTAAAACCTAAACCTTAAACACTAAACCTTAAACAACCCTAAACCCTAAACACTAAACCCAAAACAACCCTAAACTTTTAACCCTAAACACTATACCCTAAACAACCCTAAACCTTAAACAATCCTAAACTCTAAACCCTAAACCCTTAACCTAAACCACCCTAAATCTTAAACAATCCTAAACCCTAAACCTTAAACCCTAAACACTAAACCCTAAACCCTAAACCTAACAATAACCATAACCCTAACCCTAACCCCTAACCCTTACCCTAACCCTAACCCTAACCCTAATCCTAACCCTAACCCTAACCCTAACCCTAACCCTAACCCTAAACCTAACCCTAAACCTAAACCTAATCCTAACCCTAACCTTAACCCTAATCCTAACCCTAACCCTAACCCTAACCGTAACCATAACACTAAACTCTAAACCCTAAACCTAATCCACCCTAAACCTTAAACAATCCTAAACCATAAACATTAGACCCTAAATCCTAAATCTAACAATAAACCTAAACCTAACCCTAAATCTTACCCTAACCCTAACCCTAACCCTAAACCCTCCCTGACCCTAACCCTCACCCTAACCCTAACCCTAACCCTAAACCTAACCCTGACCCTAATCCTAACACAAACCCTATTTCTAATTCTAACCCTAACACTAATCCTAAACTTTAACCTAACCCCCTAATAATAACCCTAACCCTAACACTAACCCTAACCCCTAACCCTAACCCTAACCCTAACCTAACCCTAACCCTAACCCTAATCCTAACCTAACACTAACCCCTAACCCTTACCCTAACCCTAACCCTAACCCTCATCCTAACCATTACCCTAACCCTAACACTAACCCTAACCCTAACCCTAACCCTAACCCTAACACTAACCGTAACCATAACACTAAACTCTAAACCCTAAACCTAATCCACCCTAAACCTTAAACAATCCTAAACCATAAACCTTAAACCCTAAACCCTAAATCTAACAATAAACCTAAACCTGACCCTAAATCTAACCCTAACCCTAACCCTAACCCTAAACCTAACCCTGACCCTAACACTAACCCTAATCCTAACACTAACCATAACCCTAACCCTAACACTAACCCTAACCTTAACCCTAACCCTAACACTAACCCTAACCCTAACCCTAACCCCTTAACCTTAATCCCTAAATCCTAAACCCTGAACAACTATAAATCCTAAACCCTGAACAACCCTAAATCATAAACCCTGAATAACCCTAAACACTCACCTCTAAACTACCCTAAATAACCCTAATCACTAAACCATAAACAACCCTAAACACTAAATCCTAAACAACCCTATACCCTAAACCTTAAACACTAAACCCTAAATAATCCTAAACCCTAAACCATTAGCACTATACCCTAAACAACACTAAACACTAAACCCAAAACAACCCTAAAACCTAAACCTTAAACACTAAACCTTAAACAACCCTAAACCCTAAACACTAAACCCTAAACAACCCTAAACTTTTAACCCTAAACACTATACCATAAACAACACTAAACCTTAAACAATCCTAAACTCTAAACCCTAATCCCTTAACCTAAACCACCCTAAATCTTAAACAATCCTAAACCCTAAACCTTAAACCCTAAACACTAAACCCTAAACCCTAAACCTAACAATAACCATAACCCTAACCCTAACCCCTAACCCTTACCCTAACCCTAACCCTAACCCTAATCCTAACCCTAACCCTAACCCTAACCCTAACCCTAACATTAAACCTAATCCTAACCCTAACCTTAACCCTAATCCTAACCCTAACCCTAACCCTAACCGTAACCATAACACTAAACTCTAAACCCTAAACCTAATCCACCCTAAACCTTAAACAATCCTAAACCATAAACCTTAGACCCTAAACCCTAAATCTAACAATAAACCTAAACCTAAACCTAAATCTAACCCTAACCCTAACCC
>NW_027667640.1:2582500-2597500 GCF_963924665.1 Micromys minutus | reverse complement strand
CCCTAAACACTAACCTCTAAACAACCCTAAACAACCCTAATCACTAAACCATAAACAACCCTAAACACTAAACACTAAACAACCCTATACCCTAAACCTTAAACACTAAACCCTAAATAACCCTAAACCCTAAACCATTAACACTATACCCTAAACAACACTAAACACTAAACCCAAAACAACCCTAAAACCTAAACCTTAAACACTAAACCTTAAACAACCCTAAACCCTAAACACTAAACCCTAAACAACCCTAAACTTTTAACCCTAAACACTATACCCTAAACAACCCTAAACCTTAAAAAATCCTAAACTCTAAACCCTAAACCCTTAACCTAAACCACCCTAAATCTTAAACAATCCTAAACCCTAAACCTTAAACCCTAAACACTAAACCCTAACCCTAAACCTAATCCTAACCCTAACCCTAACCCTAACCCTAACCCTAACCCTAACCCTAACCCTAACCCTAACCCTAATCCTAACCCTAACCCTAACCCTAACCCTAACCCTAACCCTAAACCTAACCCTGACCCTAATCCTAACACTAACCCTATTTCTAATTCTAACCCTAACACTAATCCTAAACTTAAACCTAACCCCCTAATAATAAACCTAACACTAACACTAACCCTAACCCCTAACCCGAACCCTAACCCTAACCCTAACCTAACCCTAACCCTAACCCTAACCCTCACCCTAACACTAACCCCTAACACTTACCCTAACCCTAACCCTAACCCTAACCCTAACCATTACCCTAACCCTAACCCTAACCCTAACCCTAACCCTAACATTAACCGTAACCATAACACTAAACTCTAAAACCTAAACCTAATCCACCCTAAACCTTAAACAATCCTAAACCATAAATCTTAAACCCTAAACACTAAACCTAACAATAAACCTGAACCTGACCCTAAATCTAACCCTAACCCTAACCCTAACCCTAAACCTAACCCTGACCCTAACACTAACCCTAATCCTAACACTAACCATAACCCTAACCCTAACCCTAACCCTAACCTTAACCCTAACCCTAACCCTAACCCTAAACCTAACCCTTACCCTAACCCTAACCCTAACCCTAACCTAACCCTAACCCTAACCCTAACCCTAACCCTAACCCTAACACTAACCCCCTAACTTTTACCCTAACCCTAACCCTAACATTAACCCTAACCTTAACCCTAACCCTAACCCTAACCCTAACCCTAACCCTAACTCTAACCCTAACCCTAACCCTAACCGTAACCATAATACTAAACTCTAAACCCTAAACCTAATCTACCCTAAACCTTAAACAATCCTAAACCTTAAACCTTAAAACCTAAACCCTAAATCTAACAATAAACCTAAACCTAACCCTAAATCTAACCCTAACCCTAACCCTAACCCTAAACCTAAACCTGACCCTAACCCTAACCCTAATAATAACACTAATCATAACCCAAACACTAACCCTAACCCTAACCCTAAACCTAACCCTAAACCTCACACTATCCCTAATCCTAACACTAAACCCTAAACTTTAAATCTAACCCTAACCCTAACTCTACCCTTAACCCTAACCCTAACCATATCCCTAAACCTAACCCTGACCCTAATCCTAACACTAACCCTATTTCTAATTCTAACCCTAACACTAATCCTAAACTAAAACCTAACCCCCTAATAATAACCCTAACACAAAACCTAACCCTAACCCTAACCCTAACCCTAACCCTAACACTAACCCCTAACCCCTAACACTAACCCTAACACTAACCCCTAACCCTAACCCTAACCCTAACCCTAACCTTAACCCTAACCCTAACCCTAACCCTAACCCTATCCCTAACCCTAACCCTTACCCTAACACTAACACTAACCTTAACCCTAACCCTAACCTTAACCCTCACCCTAACCCTCACCTTAACACTAAACCTAACCCTAACACTAACCCTAACACCCTAAATCCTAAACCCTAAACCCCGAAAAACCCTAAACACTAGTTCCAAAAGCACCCTAAACCCTAAACTATAAACACTAAACGCTAAAAAACCCTAAACTCTAAACCCTAAACACTAAACCCTAAACAAGCCTAAACACTAAAACCATTAACACTATACCCTAAACAACCCTAAACCCTTAACCCTAAATATTATAGCCTAAACCCTAAAACACTATAAAACCTTAAACCCTAAACCTTAAAATATCCTAAATCATAAATCCTGAACAACCCTAAACACTAAATCATAAACAACCCCAAAAAACCCTAAACATCTCTAAACGCTAAAACCTAAAAAACCCTAAACATTAAACAATCTTAAACGCTAAACCCTATACCCTAAACCTAAACCACCCTAAAACTTAAACAATCCTAAACCCTAAACCTTAAACCATAAACCCTAAATTTTAAACCATAAATCTAAGAATAACCATAACCCTAACCCTAACCCTA
The DNA here is from genome assembly GCF_963924665.1 of Micromys minutus. Taxonomy (NCBI): domain Eukaryota; kingdom Metazoa; phylum Chordata; class Mammalia; order Rodentia; family Muridae; genus Micromys; species Micromys minutus. The sequence goes on along the minus strand of NW_027667640.1, from coordinate 2,595,057 downwards.
AACCTAAACCTAACCCTAACCCCAACCCTAACCTTAACCCCATAACCCTAACCCTAACCTTAAGCCTAACATAACCCCATAAACCTAACTCTAACCCTAACTCTAACCCTAATGCTAACCCTAACCCTAACCCTAACCCTAACCCTAACCCCTTAACCTTAATCCCTAAATCCTAAACCCTGAACAACCATAAATCCTAAACCCTGAACAACCCTAAATCATAAACCCTGAATAACCCTAAACACTAACCTCTAAACAACCCTAAACAACCCTAATCACTAAACCATAAACAACCCTAAACACTAAACACTAAACAACCCTATACCCTAAACCTTAAACACTAAACCCTAAATAACCCTAAACCCTAAACCATTAACACTATACCCTAAACAACACTAAACACTAAACCCAAAACAACCCTAAAACCTAAACCTTAAACACTAAACCTTAAACAACCCTAAACCCTAAACACTAAACCCTAAACAACCCTAAACTTTTAACCCTAAACACTATACCCTAAACAACCCTAAACCTTAAACAATCCTAAACTCTAAACCCTAAACCCTTAACCTAAACCACCCTAAATCTTAAACAATCCTAAACACTAAACCTTAAACCCTAAACACTAAACCCTAAACCCTAAACCTAACAATAACCATAACCCTAACCCTAACCCCTAACCCTTACCCTAACCCTAACCCTAACCCTAATCCTAACCCTAAACCTAACCCTAACCCTAACCCTAACCCTAAACCTAACCCTGACCCTATTCCTAACACTAACCCTATTTCTAATTTTAACCCTAACACTAATCCTAAACTTAAACCTAACCCCCTAATAATAAACCTAACCCTAACACTAACCCTAACCCCTAACCCTAACCCTAACCCTAACCTAACCCTAACCCTAACCCTAACCCTAACCCTAACCCTAACACTAACCCCTAACCCTTACCCTAACCCTAACCCTAACCCTAACCCTAACCATTACCCTAACCCTAACCCTAACCCTAACCCTAACCCTAACACTAACCGTAACCATAACACTAAACTCTAAACCCTAAACCTAATCCACCCTAAACCTTAAACAATCCAAAACCCTAAATCTTAAACCCTAAACACTTAATCTAACAATAAACCTAAACCTGACCCTAAATCTAACCCTAACCCTAACCCTAACCCTAAACCTAACCCTGACCCTAACACTAACCCTAATCCTAACACTAACCATAACCCTAACCCTAACCCTAACCCTAACCTTAATCCTAACCCTAACCCTAAACCTAACCCTTACCCTAACCCTAACCCTAACCCTAACCTAACCCTAACCCTAACCCTAACCCTAACCCTAACACTAACCCCCTAACTTTTACCCTAACCCTAACCCTAACATTAACCCTAACCTTAACCCTAACCCTAACCCTAACCCTAACTCTAACCCTAACTTTAACCCTAACCGTAACCATAATACTAAACTCTAAACCCTAAACCTAATCTACCCTAAACCTTAAATAATCCTAAACCCTAAACCTTAAACCCTAAACCCTAAATCTAACAATAAACCTAAACCTAACCCTAAATCTAACCCTAACCCTAACCCTAACCCTAAACCTAAACCGGACCCTAACCCTAACCCTAATAATAACACTAATCATAACCCAAACACTAACCCTAACCCTAACCCTAAACCTAACCCTAAACCTCACACTATCCCTAATCCTAACACTAAACCCTAAACTTTAAATCTAACCCTAACCCTAACTCTACCCTTAACCCTAACCCTAACCATATCCCTAAACCTAACCCTGACCCTAATCCTAACACTAACCCTATTTCTAATTCTAACCCTAACACTAATCCTAAACTAAAACCTAACCCCCTAATAATAACCCTAACACAAAACCTAACCCTAACCCTAACCCTAACCCTAAAACTAACCCCTAACCCCTAACACTAACCCTAACACTAACCCCTAACCCTAACCCTAACCCTAACCCTAACCTTAACCCTAACCCTAACCCTAACCCTAACCCTATCCCTAACCCTAACCCTTACCCTAACACTAACACTAACCTTAACCCTAACCCTAACCTTAACCCTCACCCTAACCCTCACCTTAACCCTAAACCTAACCCTAACACTAACCCTAACACCCTAAATCCTAAACCCTAAACCCCGAAAAACCCTAAACACTAATTCCAAAAGCACCCTAAACCCTAAACTATAAACACTAAACGCTAAAAAACCCTAAACTCTAAACCCTAAACACTAAACCCTAAACAAGCCTAAACCCTAAAACCATTAACACTATACCCTAAACAACCCTAAACCCTTAACCCTAAATATTATACCCTAAACCCTAAAACACTATACAACCTTAAACCCTAAACTTTAAAATATCCTAAATCATAAATCCTGAACAAGCCTAAACACTATATCATAAACAACCCTAAAAAACCCTAAACAACTCTAAACGCTAAAACCTAAACAACCCTAAACATTAAACAATCTTAAACGCTAAACCCTATACCCTAAACCTAAACCACCCTAAAACTTAAACAATCCTAAACCCTAAACCTTAAACCATAAACCCTAAATTTTAAACCATAAAACTAAGAATAACCATAACCCTAACCCTAACCCTAAACCTAAACCTAACCCTAACCCCAACCCTAACCTTAACCCCATAACCCTAACCCTAACCTTAAGCCTAACATAACCCCATAACCCTAACTCTAACCCTAACTCTAACCCTAATGCTAACCCTAACCCTAACCCTAACCCTAACCCTAACCCCTTAACCTTAATCCCTAAATCCTAAACCCTGAACAACCATAAATCCTAAACCCTGAACAACCCTAAATCATGAACCCTGAATAACCCTAAACACTAACCTCTAAACAACCCTAAACAACCCTAATCACTAAACCATAAACAACCCTAAACACTAAACCCTAAACAACCCTATATCCTAAACCTTAAACACTAAACCCTAAATAACCCTAAACCCTAAACCATTAACACTATACCCTAAACAACACTAAACACTAAACCCAAAACAACCCTAAAACCTAAACCTTAAAAACTAAACCTTAAACAACCCTAAACCCTAAACACTAAACCCTAAACAACCCTAAACTTTTAACCCTAAACACTATACCCCAAACAACCCTAAACCTTAAACAATCCTAAACTCTAAACCCTAAACCCTTAACCTAAACCACCCTAAATCTTAAACAATCCTAAACCCTAAACCTTAAACCCTAAACACTAAACCCTAAACCCTAAACCTAACAATAACCATAACCCTAACCCTAACCCCTAATCCTTACCCTAACCCTAACCCCAACCCTAATCCTAACCCTAACCCTAACCCTAAACCTAACCCTAACCCTAACCCTAAACCTAACCCTGACCCTAATCCTAACACTAACCCTATTTCTAATTCTAACCCTAACACTAATCCTAAACTTCAACCTAACCCCCTAATAATAAACCTAACCCTAACACTAACCCTAACCCCTAACCCTAACCCTAACCCTAACCCTAACCCTAACCTAACCCTAACCCTAACCCTAACCCTAACCCTAACCCTAACACTAACCCCTAACCCTTACCCTAACCCTAACCCTAACCCTAACCCTAACCATTACCCTAACCCTAACCCTAAACCTAACCCTAACACTAACACTAACCGTAACCATAACACTAAACTCTAAACCCTAAACCTAATCCACCCTAAACCTTAAACAATCCTAAACCATAAACCTTAAACCCTAAACACTAAATCTAAATATAAACCTAAACCTGACCCTAAATCTAACCCTAAACCTAACCCTAAACCTAAACCTAACCCTGACCCTAACACTAACCCTAATCCTAACACTAACCATAACCCTAACCCTAACCCTAACCCTAACCTTAACCCTAACCCTAACCCTAACCCTAACCCTTACCCTAACCCTAACCCTAAACCTAACCTTAACCCTAAACCTAACCTTAACCCTAACCCTAAGCCTAACCCTAACCCTAAACCTAACCCTAACCCTAACCCTAAACCTAATCCTAACCCTAACCTTAACCCTAATCCTAACCCTAACCCTAACCCTAACCCTAACCGTAACCATAACACTAAACTCTAAACCCTAAACCTAATCCACCCTATAGCTTAAACAATCCTAAACCATAAACCTTAGACCCTAAATCCTAAATCTAACAATAAACCTAAACCTAACCATAAATCTAACCCTAACCCTAACCCTAACCCTAAATCCTCCCTGACCCTAACCCTAACCCTAACCCTAACCCTAACCCAAAACCTAATCCTGACCCTAATCCTAACACTAACCCTATTTCTAATTCTAACCCTAACACTAATCCTAAACTTAAACCTAACCCATAATAATAACCCTAACCCTAACACTAACCCTAACCCCTAACCCTAACCCTAACCCTAACCCTAACCCTAACCTAACCCTAACCCTAAACTTAACCCTAACCCTAACACTAACCCCTAACCCTTACCCTAACCCTAACCCTAAGCCTAACCATTACCCTAACCCTAAACCTAACCCTAACCCTAACCCTAACACTAACCGTAACCATAACACTAAACTCTAAACCTTAACCTAATCCACCCTAAACCTTAAACAATCCTAAACCATAAACCTTAAACCCTAAACCCTAAATCTAACAATAAACCTAAACCTGACTCTAAATCTAACCCTAACCCTAACCCTAACCCTAAACCTAACCCTGACCCTAACCCTAACCCTAATCCTAACACTAACCATAACCCTAACCCTAACCCTAACCCTAACCTTAACCCTAACCCTAACCCTAACCCTAAACCTAACCCTTACCCTAACCCTAACCCTAACCCTAACCTAACCCTAACCCTAACCCTAACCCTAACCCTAACCCTAACACTAACCCCCTAACTTTTACCCTAACCCTAACCCTAACATTAACCCTAACCTTAACCCTAACCCTAACCTTAACCCTAACCCTAACCCTAACTCTAACCCTAACCCTAACCCTAACCGTAACCATAATACTAAACTCTAAACCCTAAACCTAATCTACCCTAAACCTTAAACAATCCTAAACCTTAAACCTTAAAACCTAAACCCTAAATCTAACAATAAACCTAAACCTAACCCTAAATCTAACCCTAACCCTAACCCTAACCCTAAACCTAAACCTGACCCTAACCCTAACCCTAATAATAACACTAATCATAACCCAAACACTAACCCTAACCCTAACCCTAAACCTAACCCTAAACCTCACACTATCCCTAATCCTAACACTAAACCCTAAACTTTAAATCTAACCCTAACCCTAACTCTACCCTTAACCCTAACCCTAACCATATCCCTAAACCTAACCCTGACCCTAATCCTAACACTAACCCTATTTCTAATTCTAACCCTAACACTAATCCTAAACTAAAACCTAACCCCCTAATAATAACCCTAACACAAAACCTAACCCTAACCCTAACCCTAACCCTAACCCTAACACTAACCCCTAACCCCTAACACTAACCCTAACACTAACCCCTAACCCTAACCCTAACCCTAACCCTAACCTTAACCCTAACCCTAACCCTAACCCTAACCCTATCCCTAACCCTAACCCTTACCCTAACACTAACACTAACCTTAACCCTAACCCTAACCTTAACCCTCACCCTAACCCTCACCTTAACACTAAACATAACCCTAACACTAACCCTAACACCCTAAATCCTAAACCCTAAACCCCGAAAAACCCTAAACACTAGTTCCAAAAGCACCCTAAACCCTAAACTATAAACACTAAACGCTAAAAAACCCTAAACTCTAAACCCTAAACACTAAACCCTAAACAAGCCTAAACACTAAAACCATTAACACTATACCCTAAACAACCCTAAACCCTTAACCCTAAATATTATAGCCTAAACCCTAAAACACTATAAAACCTTAAACCCTAAACCTTAAAATATCCTAAATCATAAATCCTGAACAACCCTAAACACTAAATCATAAACAACCCCAAAAAACCCTAAACAACTCTAAACGCTAAAACCTAAAAAACCCTAAACATTAAACAATCTTAAACGCTAAACCCTATACCCTAAACCTAAACCACCCTAAAACTTAAACAATCCTAAACCCTAAACCTTAAACCATAAACCCTAAATTTTAAACCATAAATCTAAGAATAACCATAACCCTAACCCTAACCCTAAACCTAAACCTAACCCTAACCCCAACCCTAACCTTAACCCCATAACCCTAACCCTAACCTTAAGCCTAACATAACCCCATAACCCTAACTCTAACCCTAACTCTAACCCTAATGCTAACCCTAACCCTAACCCTAACCCTAACCCTAACCCCTTAACCTTAATCCCTAAATCCTAAACCCTGAACAACCATAAATCCTAAACCCTGAACAACCCTAAATCATAAACCCTGAATAACCCTAAACACTAACCTCTAAACAACCCTAAACAACCCTAATCACTAAACCATAAACAACCCTAAACACTAAACACTAAACAACCCTATACCCTAAACCTTAAACACTAAACCCTAAATAACCCTAAACCCTAAACCATTAACACTATACCCTAAACAACACTAAACACTAAACCCAAAACAACCCTAAAACCTAAACCTTAAACACTAAACCTTAAACAACCCTAAACCCTAAACACTAAACCCTAAACAACCCTAAACTTTTAACCCTAAACACTATACCCTAAACAACCCTAAACCTTAAACAATCCTAAACTCTAAACCCTAAACCCTTAACCTAAACCACCCTAAATCTTAAACAATCCTAAACCCTAAACCTTAAACCCTAAACACTAAACCCTAAACCCTAAACCTAACAATAACCATAACCCTAACCCTAACCCCTAACCCTTACCCTAACCCTAACCCTAACCCTAATCCTAACCCTAAACCTAACCCTAACCCTAACCCTAACCCTAAACCTAACCCTGACCCTATTCCTAACACTAACCCTATTTCTAATTTTAACCCTAACACTAATCCTAAACTTAAACCTAACCCCCTAATAATAAACCTAACCCTAACACTAACCCTAACCCCTAACCCTAACCCTAACCCTAACCTAACCCTAACCCTAACCCTAACCCTAACCCTAACCCTAACACTAACCCCTAACCCTTGCCCTAACCCTAACCCTAACCCTAACCCTAACCATTACCCTAACCCTAACCCTAACCCTAACCCTAACCCTAACACTAACCGTAACCATAACACTAAACTCTAAACCCTAAACCTAATCCACCCTAAACCTTAAACAATCCAAAACCCTAAATCTTAAACCCTAAACACTTAATCTAACAATAAACCTAAACCTGACCCTAAATCTAACCCTAACCCTAACCCTGACCCTAACACTAACCCTAATCCTAACACTAACCATAACCCTAACCCTAACCCTAACCCTAACCTTAATCCTAACCCTAACCCTAAACCTAACCCTTACCCTAACCCTAACCCTAACCCTAACCTAACCCTAACCCTAACCCTAACCCTAACCCTAACACTAACCCCCTAACTTTTACCCTAACCCTAACCCTAACATTAACCCTAACCTTAACCCTAACCCTAACCCTAACCCTAACTCTAACCCTAACTTTAACCCTAACCGTAACCATAATACTAAACTCTAAACCCTAAACCTAATCTACCCTAAACCTTAAATAATCCTAAACCCTAAACCTTAAACCCTAAACCCTAAATCTAACAATAAACCTAAACCTAACCCTAAATCTAACCCTAACCCTAACCCTAACCCTAAACCTAAACCGGACCCTAACCCTAACCCTAATAATAACACTAATCATAACCCAAACACTAACCCTAACCCTAACCCTAAACCTAACCCTAAACCTCACACTATCCCTAATCCTAACACTAAACCCTAAACTTTAAATCTAACCCTAACCCTAACTCTACCCTTAACCCTAACCCTAACCATATCCCTAAACCTAACCCTGACCCTAATCCTAACACTAACCCTATTTCTAATTCTAACCCTAACACTAATCCTAAACTAAAACCTAACCCCCTAATAATAACGCTAACACAAAACCTAACCCTAACCCTAACCCTAACCCTAAAACTAACCCCTAACCCCTAACACTAACCCTAACACTAACCCCTAACCCTAACCCTAACCCTAACCCTAACCTTAACCCTAACCCTAACCCTAACCCTAACCCTATCCCTAACCCTAACCCTTACCCTAACACTAACACTAACCTTAACCCTAACCCTAACCTTAACCCTCACCCTAACCCTCACCTTAACCCTAAACCTAACCCTAACACTAACCCTAACACCCTAAATCCTAAACCCTAAACCCCGAAAAACCCTAAACACTAATTCCAAAAGCACCCTAAACCCTAAACTATAAACACTAAACGCTAAAAAACCCTAAACTCTAAACCCTAAACACTAAACCCTAAACAAGCCTAAACCCTAAAACCATTAACACTATACCCTAAACAACCCTAAACCCTTAACCCTAAATATTATACCCTAAACCCTAAAACACTATACAACCTTAAACCCTAAACTTTAAAATATCCTAAATCATAAATCCTGAACAAGCCTAAACACTATATCATAAACAACCCTAAAAAACCCTAAACAACTCTAAACGCTAAAACCTAAACAACCCTAAACATTAAACAATCTTAAACGCTAAACCCTATACCCTAAACCTAAACCACCCTAAAACTTAAACAATCCTAAACCCTAAACCTTAAACCATAAACCCTAAATTTTAAACCATAAATCTAAGAATAACCATAACCCTAACCCTAACCCTAAACCTAAACCTAACCCTAACCCCAACCCTAACCTTAACCCCATAACCCTAACCCTAACCTTAAGCCTAACATAACCCCATAACCCTAACTCTAACCCTAACTCTAACCCTAATGCTAACCCTAACCCTAACCCTAACCCTAACCCTAACCCCTTAACCTTAATCCCTAAATCCTAAACCCTGAACAACCATAAATCCTAAACCCTGAACAACCCTAAATCATGAACCCTGAATAACCCTAAACACTAACCTCTAAACAACCCTAAACAACCCTAATCACTAAACCATAAACAACCCTAAACACTAAACCCTAAACAACCCTATATCCTAAACCTTAAACACTAAACCCTAAATAACCCTAAACCCTAAACCATTAACACTATACCCTAAACAACACTAAACACTAAACCCAAAACAACCCTAAAACCTAAACCTTAAAAACTAAACCTTAAACAACCCTAAACCCTAAACACTAAACCCTAAACAACCCTAAACTTTTAACCCTAAACACTATACCCCAAACAACCCTAAACATTAAACAATCCTAAACTCTAAACCCTAAACCCTTAACCTAAACCACCCTAAATCTTAAACAATCCTAAACCCTAAACCTTAAACCCTAAACACTAAACCCTAAACCCTAAACCTAACAATAACCATAACCCTAACCCTAACCCCTAATCCTTACCCTAACCCTAACCCCAACCCTAACCCTAACCCTAAACCTAACCCTGACCCTAATCCTAACACTAACCCTATTTCTAATTCTAACCCTAACACTAATCCTAAACTTCAACCTAACCCCCTAATAATAAACCTAACCCTAACACTAACCCTAACCCCTAACCCTAACCCTAACCCTAACCCTAACCCTAACCTAACCCTAACCCTAACCCTAACCCTAACCCTAACCCTAACACTAACCCCTAACCCTTACCATAACCCTAACCCTAACCCTAACTTTAACCATTACCCTAACCCTAACCCTAAACCTAACCCTAACCCTAACACTAACCGTAACCATAACACTAAACTCTAAACCCTAAACCTAATCCACCCTAAACCTTAAACAATCCTAAACCATAAACCTTAAACCCTAAACACTAAATCTAAATATAAACCTAAACCTGACCCTAAATCTAACCCTAAACCTAACCCTAACCCTAAACCTAACCCTGACCCTAACACTAACCCTAATCCTAACACTAACCATAACCCTAACCCTAACCCTAACCCTAACCTTAACCCTAACCCTAACCCTAACCCTAACCCTTACCCTAACCCTAACCCTAAACCTAACCTTAACCCTAAACCTAACCTTAACCCTAACCCTAAGCCTAACCCTAACCCTAAACCTAACCCTAACCCTAACCCTAAACCTAATCCTAACCCTAACCTTAACCCTAATCCTAACCCTAACCCTAACCCTAACCCTAACCGTAACCATAACACTAAACTCTATACCCTAAACCTAATCCACCCTATAGCTTAAACAATCCTAAACCATAAACCTTAGACCCTAAATCCTAAATCTAACAATAAACCTAAACCTAACCATAAATCTAACCCTAACCCTAACCCTAACCCTAAATCCTCCCTGACCCTAACCCTAACCCTAACCCTAACCCTAACCCAAAACCTAATCCTGACCCTAATCCTAACACTAACCCTATTTCTAATTCTAACCCTAACACTAATCCTAAACTTAAACCTAACCCATAATAATAACCCTAACCCTAACACTAACCCTAACCCCTAACCCTAACCCTAACCCTAACCCTAACCCTAACCTAACCCTAACCCTAAACTTAACCCTAACCCTAACACTAACCCCTAACCCTTACCCTAACCCTAACCCTAAGCCTAACCATTACCCTAACCCTAAACCTAACCCTAACCCTAACCCTAACACTAACCGTAACCATAACACTAAACTCTAAACCTTAACCTAATCCACCCTAAACCTTAAACAATCCTAAACCATAAACCTTAAACCCTAAACCCTAAATCTAACAATAAACCTAAACCTGACCCTAAATCTAACCCTAACCCTAACCCTAACCCTAAACCTAACCCTGACCCTAACCCTAACCCTAATCCTAACACTAACCATAACCCTAACCCTAACCCTAACGCTAACCTTAACCCTAACCCTAACCCTAACCCTAACCCTAACCCTAACCCTAACCCCTTAACCTTAATCCCTAAATCCTAAACCCTGAACAACCATAAATCCTAAACCCTGAACAACCATAAATCATAAACCCTGAATAACCCTAAACACTAACCTCTAAACAACCCTAAACAACCCTAATCACTAAACCATAAACAACCCTAAACACTAAACCCTAAACAAACCTATACCCTAAACCTTAAACACTAAACCCTAAATAACCCTAAACCCTAAACCATTAACACTATACCATAAACAACACTAAACACTAAACCCAAAACAACCCTAAAACCTAAACCTTAAACACTAAACCTTAAACAACCCTAAACCCTAAACACTAAACCCTAAACAACCCTAAATTTTTAACCCTAAACACTATACCCTAAACAACCCTAAACCTTAAACAATCCTAAACTCTAAACCCTAAACTCTTAACCTAAACCACCCTAAATCTTAAACAATCCTAAACCCTAAACCTTAAACCCTAAACACTAAACCCTAAACCCTAAACCTAACAATAACCATAACCCTAACCCTAACCCCTAACCTTTACCCTAACCCTAACCCTAACCCTAATCCTAATCCTAACCCTAACACTAACCCTAACCCTAACCCTAACCCTAAACCTAATCCTAACCCTAACTTTAACCCTAATACTAAACCTAACCCTAACCCTAACCCTAACCGTAACCATAACACTAGACTCTAAACCCTAAACCTAATCCACCCTAAACCTTAAACAATCCTAAACCATAAACCTTAGACCCTAAATCCTAAATCTAACAATAAACCTAAACCTAACCCTAAATCTAACCCTAACCCTAACCCTAACCCTAAACCCTCCCTGACCCTAACCCTAACCCTAACCCTAACCCTAAACCTAACCCTGACCCTAATCCTAACACTAACCATGTTTCTAATACTAACCCTAACACTAATCCTAAACTTAAACCTAACGCCCTAATAATAACCCTAACCCTAACACTAAACCTAAACCCTAACCCTAACCCTAACCCTAACCCTAACCCTAACCTAACCCTAACCCTAACCCTAACCCTAACCCTAACACTAACCCCTAACCCTTACCCTAACCCTAACCCTAACCCTAAGCATTACCCTAACCCTAACCCTAACCCTAACCCTAACCCTAACACTAACCGTAACCATAACACTAAACTCTAAACCATAAACCTAATCCACCCTAAACCTTAAACAATCCTAAACCATAAACCTTAAACCCTAAACCCTAAATCTAACAATAAACCTAAACCTGACCCTAAATCTAACCCTAACCCTAACCCTAACCCTAAACCTAACCCTGACCCTAACCCTAACCCTAATCCTAACACTAACCATAACCCTAACCCTAACCCTAACACTAACCTTAACCCTAAACCTAACCCTAACCCTAACACTAACTCTAATCCTAACCGTAACCATAATACTAAACTCTAAACCCTAAACCTAATCCACCCTAAACCTTAAACAATTCTAAACCATAAACTTTAAACCCTAAACCCTAA
>NW_027667640.1:2562500-2580000 GCF_963924665.1 Micromys minutus | reverse complement strand
CTCACACTATCCCTAATCCTAACACTAAACCCTAAACTTTAAATCTAACCCTAACCCTAACCCTACCCTTAACCCTAACCCTATCCCTAAACCTAACACTGACCCTAATCCTAACACTAACCCTATTTCTAATTCTAACCCTAACACTAATCCTAAACTAAAACCTAACCCACTAATAATAACCCTAACACTAAACCTAACCCTAACCATAACCCTAACCCTAACCCTAACACTAACCCCTAACCCCTAACACTAACCCTAACCCTAACCCCTAACCCTAACCCTAACCCTAACCTTAACCCTAACCCTAACTCTAAACCTATCCCTAACCCTAACCCTTACCCTAACACTAACACTAACCTTAACCCTAACCCTAACCTTAACCCTCACCCTAACCCTCACCTTAACCCTAAACCTAACCCTAACACTAACCCTAACACCCTAAATCCTAAACCTTAAGCCCCGAAAAACCCTAAACACTAATTCCAAAAGCACCCTAAACCCTAAACTATAAACACTAAACGCTAAAAAAACCTAAACCCTAAACACTAAACACTAAACCCTAAACAAGCCTAAACCCTAAAACCATTAACACTATACCCTAAACAACCCTAAACCCTTAACCCTAAACATTATACCCTAAACCCTAAAACACTATACAACCTTAAACCCTAAACCTTAAAATATCCTAAATCATAAATCCTGAACAACCCTAAACACTAAATTATAAACAACCCTAAAAAACCCTAAACAACTCTAAACGCTAAAACCTAAACAACCCTAACCATTAAAAAATCTTAAACGCTAAATTCTATACCCTAAACCTAAACCACCCTAAAACTTAAACAATCCTAAACCCTAAACCTTAAACCATAAACCCTAAATTTTAAACCATAAATCTAAGAATAACCATAACCCTAACCCTAACCCTAAACCTAAACCTACCCCTAACCCCAACCCTAACCTTAACCCCATAACTCTAACCCTAACCTTAAGCCTAACATAACCCCATAACCCTAACTCTAACCCTAACTCTAACCCTAACTCTAACCCTAATGCTAACCCTAACCCTAACCCTAACCCTAACCTTAACCCCTTAACCTTAATCCCTAAATCCTAAACCCTGAAAACCATAAATCCTAAACCCTGAACAACCCTAAATCATAAACCCTGAATAACCCTAAACACTAACCTCTAAACAACCCTAAACAACCCTAATCACTAAACCATAAACAACCCTAAACACTAAACCCTAAACAACCCTATACCCTAAACCTTAAACACTAAACCCTAAATAACCCTAAACCCTAAACCATTAACACTATACCCTAAACAACACTAAACACTAAACCCAAAACAACCCTAAAACCTAAACCTTAAACACTAAACCTTAAACAACCCTAAACCCTAAACACTAAACCCTAAACAACCCTAAACTTTTAACCCTAAACTCTATACCCTTAACAACCCTAAACCTTAAACAATCCTAAACTCTAAACCCTAAACCCTTAACCTAAACCACCCTAAACCTTAAACAATCCTAAACCCTAAACCTTAAACCCTAAACACTAAACCCTAAACCCTAAACCTAACAATAAACATAACCCTAACCCTAACCCCTAACCCTTACCCTAACCCTAACCCTAACCCTAATCCTAACCATAACCCTAACCCTAACCCTAACCCTAACCCTAACCCTAAACCTAATCCTAACCCTAACCTTAATCCTAATCCTAACCCTAACCCTAACCCTAACCCTAACCGTAACCATAACACTAAACTCTAAACCCTAAACCTAATCCACCCTAAACCTTAAACAATCCTAAACCATAAACCTTAGACCCTAAATCCTAAATCTAACAATAAACCTAAACCTAACCCTAAATCTAACCCTAACCCTAACCCTAACCCTAAACCCTCCCTGACTTTAACCCTAACCCTAACCCTAACCCTAACCCTAAACCTAACCCTGACCCTAATCCTAACACTAACCCTATTTCTAATTCTAACCCTAACACTAATCCTAAACTTAAACCTAACCCCCTAATATAACCCTAACCCTAACGCTAACCCTAACCCCTAACCCTAACCCTAACCCTAACCCTAAACTTACCCTACCCCTAACCCTAACCCTAACCCTAACCCTAACCCTAACCTTAACCCTAACCCTAACCTTAACCCTAACCCTAACCCTAACCCCTAACCCTTACCCAAACCCTAACCCTAATCCTAATTCTAAACCTAACCCTAGCCCTAACCCTAACCATAACCCTAACCCTAACCCTAACCCTAAACCTAACCCTAACCCTAACCTTAACCCTAATCCTAACCCTAACCCTAACCCTAACCCTAACCCTAACCGTAACCATAACACTAAACTCTAAACCCTAAACCTAATCCACCCTAAACCTTAAACAATCCTAAACCATAAACCGTAGACCCTAAACCCTAAATCTAACATTAAACCTAAACCTAACCCTAAATCTAACCCTAACCCTAAACCCTCCCTGACCCTAACCCTAACCCTAACCCTAACCCTAACCCTAAACCTAACCCTGACCCTAATCCTAACACTAAACCTATTTCTAATTCTAACCCTAACACTAATCCTAAACTTAACCCTAACCCCCTAACCCTAACCCTAACCCTAAAACTAACCCTAAACCATAACCCTAACCCTAAACCTAACCCTAACCCTAACCTAACCCTAACCCTAACCCTAACCCTAACACAAACCCTAACACTAACCCCCTAACTTTTACTCTAACCCTAACCCTAACCCTAACCTTTACCATAACCCTAACCCTAACCCTAACCTAACCCTAACCCTAACCCTAACCCTAACCCTAACCTAACCCTAACCCTAACCCTAACCCTAACCCTAACACTAACCCCTAACCCTTACCCTAACCCTAACCCTAACCCTAACCATTACCCTAACCCTAACCCTAACCCTAACCCTAACCCTAATCCCATCCCTAACCCTAACACTAACCGTAACCATAACACTAACCCCTAACCCTTACCCTAACCCTAACACTAACCCCTAACCCTTACCCTAACCCTAACCCTAACCCAAACACTAACCCTAACCCTAACCCTAAACCTAACCCTAAACCTCACACTATCCCTAATCCTAACACTAAACCCTAAACTTTAAATCTAACCCTAACTCTAACCCTACCCTTAACCCTAACCCTATCCCTAAAACTAACCCTGACCCTAATCCTAACACTAACCCTATTTCTAATTCTAACCCTAACACTAATCCTAAACTAAAACCTAACCCCCTAATAATAACCCTAACACTAAACCTAACCTTAACCCTAACCCTAAACCTAACCCTAACCCTAACACTAACCCCTAACCCCTAACACTAACCCTAACCCTAACCCCTAACCCTAACCCTAACCCTAACCTTAACCCTAACCCTAACCCTAACCCTATCCCTAACCCTAACCCTTACCCTAACACTAACACTAACCTTAACCCTAACCCTAACCATAACCCTCACCCTAACCCTCACCTTAACCCTAAACCTAACCCTAACACTAACCCTAACACCCTAAATCCTAAACCTTAAGTTTCGAAAAACCCTAAACACTAATTCCAAAAGCACCCTAAACCCTAAACTATAAACACTAAACGCTGAAAAACCCTAAACCCTAAACCCTAAACACTAAACCCTAAACAAGATTAAACCCTAAAACCATTAACACTATACCCTAAAAAACCCTAAACCCTTAACCCTACACATTATATCCTAAACCCTAAAACACTATACAACCTTAAACCCTAAACCTTAACATATCCTAAATCATAAATCCTGAACAACCCTAAACACTAAATTATAAACAACCCTAAAAAACCCTAAACAACTCTAAACGCTAAAACCTAAACAACCCTAAACATTAAACAATCTTAAACGCTAAATTCTATACCCTAAATCTAAACCACCCTAAAACTTAAACAATCCTAAACCCTAAACCTTAAAACATAAACCCTAAATTTTAAACCATAAATCTAAGGATAACCATAACCTAACCCTAACCCTATACCTAAACCTAACCCTAACCCCAACCCTAACCTTAACCCCATAACCCTAACCCTAACCTTAAGCCTAACATAACCCCATAACCCTAACTCTAACCCTAACTCTAACCCTAATGCTATCCCTAACCCTAACCCTAACCCTAACCCTAACCCTAACCCTAACCCCTTAACCTTAATCCCTAAATCCTAAACCCTGAACAACCATAAATCCTAAACCCTAAACAACCCTAAATCATAAACCCTGAATAACCCTAAACACTAACCTCTAAACAACCCTAAACAACCCTAATCACTAAACCATAAACAACCCTAAACACTAAACCCTAAACAACCCTATACCCTAAACCTTAAACACTAAACCCTAAATAACCCTAAACCCTAAACCATTAACACTATACCCTAAACAACACTAAACACTAAACCCAAAACAACCCTAAAACCTAAACCTTAAACACTAAACCTTAAACAACCCTAAACCCTAAACACTAAACCCTAAACAACCCTAAACTTTTTACCCTAAACTCTATACCCTAAACAACCCTAAACCTTAAACAATCCTAAACTCTAAACCCTAAACCCTTAACCTAAACCACCCTAAACCTTAAACAATCCTAAACCCTAAACCTTAAACCCTAAACACTAAACCCTAAACGTAAACCTAACAATAACGATAACCCTAACCCTAACCCCTAACCCTTACCCTAACACTAACCCTAACCCTAATCCTAACCCTAACCCTAACCCTAACCCTAACCCTAACCCTAACCCTAACCCTAAACCTAATCCTAACCCTAACCTTAACACTAATCCTAACCCTAACCCTAACCCTAACCCTAACCGTAACCATAACACTAAACTCTAAACCCTAAACCTAATCCACCCTAAACCTTAAACAATCCTAAACCATAAACATTAGACCCTAAATCCTAAATCTAACAATAAACCTAAACCTAACCCTAAATCTAACCCTAACCCTAACCCTAACCCTAAACCCTACCTGACTTTAACCCTAACCCTAACCCTAACCCTAACCCTAAACCTAACCCTGACCCTAATCTTAACACTAAACCTATTTCTAATTCTAACCCTAACACTAATCCTAAACTTAAACCTAACCCCCAAATAATAACCCTAACCCTAACACTAACCCTAACCCCTAACCCTAACCCTAACCCTAACCCTAACCTTACCCTAACCCTAACCTTAACCCTAACCCTAACCCTAACCCTAACCCTAACCTTAACCCTAACCCTAACCTTAACCCTAACCCTAACCCTAACCCCTAACCCTTACCCAAACCCTAACCCTAACCCTAACCCTAAACCTAACCCTAACCCTAACCTTAACCCTAATCCTAACCCTAACCCTAACCCTAACCCTAACCCTAAACCTAACCCTAACCCTAACCCTAACCCTAACCCTAACCTTACCCTAACCCTAACCTTAACCCTAACCCTAACCCTAACCAAAACCTAACCTTAACACTAACCCTAACCTTAACCCTAACCCTAACCCTAACCCCTAACCCTTACCCAAACCCTAACCCTAACCCTAACCCTAAACCTAACCCTAACCCTAACCTTAACCCTAATCCTAACCCTAACCCTAACCCTAACCGTAACCATAACACTAAACTCTAAACCCTAAACCTAATCCACCCTAAACCTTAAACAATCCTAAACCATAAACCGTAGACCCTAAACCCTAAATCTAACATTAAACCTAAACCTAACCCTAAATCTAACCCTAACCCTAAACCCTACCTGACCCTAACCCTAACCCTAACCCTAACCCTAACCCTAAACCTAACCCTGACCCTAATCCTAACACTAAACCTATTTCTAATTCTAACCCTAACACTAATCCTAAACTTAACCCTAACCCCCTAATAATAACCCTAACCCTAAAACTAACCCTAAACCCTAACCCTAACCCTAACCCTAACCCTAACCTAACCCTAACCCTAACCCTTACCCTAACCCAAACCCTAACACTAACCCCCTAACTTTTACCCTAACCCTAACCCTAACCCTAACCTTTACCATAACCCTAACCCTAACCCTAACCCCATCCCTAACCCTAACCCTAACCGTAACCATAACACTAAACTCTAAACCCTAAACCTAATCCACCCTAAACCTTGAACAATCCTAAACCATAAACCTTAAAATCTAAACCCTAAATCTAACAATAAACCTAACCTAACCCTAAATCTAATCCTAACCCTATCCCTAACCCTAAACCTAACCCTGACCCTAACCCTAACCCTAATCCTAACACTAACCATAACCCTAACCCTAACACTAACCCTAACCTTAACCCTAACCCTAACCCTAACCCTAACCCTAACCCTAACTCTAACCCTAACCCTAACCCTAACCGTAACCATAATACTAAACTCTAAACCCTAAACCTAATCCACCCTAAACCTTAAACAATCCTAAACCATAAACCTTAAACCCTAAACCTTAAATCTAACAATAAACCTAAACCTAACCCTAAATCTAACCCTAACCCTAACCCTAACCCTAAACCTAAACCTGACCCTAACCCTAACCCTAATCCTAACACTAATCATAACCCAAACACTAACCCTAACCCTAACCCTAAACCTAACCCTAAAACTCACACTATCCCTAATCCTAACACTAAACCCTAAACTTTAAATCTAACCCTAACCCTAACCCTACCCTTAACACTAACCCTATCCCTAAACCTAACCCTGACCCTAATCCTAACACTAACCCTATTTCTAATTCTAACCCTAACAGTAATCCTAAACTAAAACCTAACCCCCTAATAATAACCCTAACACTAAACCTAACCCTAACCCTAACCCTAACCCTAACCCTAACACTAACCCCTAACCCCTAACACTAACCCTAATCCTAACCCCTAACACTAACCCTAACCCTAAACTTAACCCTAACCCTAACCCTAACCCTATCCCTAACCCTAACCCTTACCCTAACACTAACACTAACCTTAACCCTAACCCTAACCTTAACCCTCACCCTAACCCTCACCTTAACCCTAAACCTAACCCTAACACTAACCCTAACACCCTAAATCCTAAACCTTAAGCCCCGAAAAACCCTAAGCACTAATTCCAAAAGCACCCTAAACCCTATACTATAAACACTAAACGCTAAAAAACCCTAAACCCTAAACCCTAAACACTAAACCCTAAACAAGCCTAAACCCTAAAACCATTAACACTATACCCTAAACAACCCTAAACCCTTAACCCTAAACATTATACCCTAAACCCTAAAACACTATACAACCTTAAACCCTAAACCTTAAAATATCCTAAATCATAAATCCTGAACAACCCTAAACACTAAATTATAAACAACCCTAAAAAACCCTAAACAACTCTAAACGCTAAAACCTAAACAACCCTAACCATTAAAAAATCTTAAACGTTAAATTCTATACCCTAAACATAAACCTCCCTAAAACTTAAACAATCCTAAACCCTAAACCTTAAACCATAAACCCTAAATTTTAAACCATAAATCTAAGAATAACCATAACCCTAACCCTAACCCGAAACCTAAACCTAACCCTAACCCCAACCCTAACTTTAACCCCATAACCCTAACCCTAACCTTAAGCCTAACATAACCCCGTAACCCTAACTCTAACCCTAACTCTAACCCTAACTCTAACCCTAATGCTAACCCTAACCCTAACTTTAACCCTAACCCTAACCCTAACCCCTTAACCTTAATCCCTAAATCCTAAACCCTGAACAACCATAAATCCTAAACCCTGAACAACCCTAAATCATAAACCCTGAATAACCCTAAACACTAACCTCTAAACAACCCTAAACAACCCTAATCACTAAACCATAAACAACCCTAAACACTAAACCCTAAACAACCCTATACCCTAAACCTTAAACACTAAACCCTAAATAACCCTAAACCCTAAACCATTAACACTATACCCTAAACAACACTAAACACTAAACCCAAAACAACCCTAAAACCTAAACCTTAAACACTAAACCTTAAACAACCCTAAACCCTAAACACTAAACCCTAAACAACCCTAAACTTTTAACCCTAAATTCTATACCCTAAACAACCCTATACCTTAAACAATCCTAAACTCTAAACCCTAAACCCTTAACCTAAACCACCCTAAACCTTAAACAATCCTAAACCCTAAACCTTAAACCCTGAACACTAAACCCTAAACCCTAAACCTAACAATAACCATAACCCTAACCCTAACCCCTAACCCTTACCCTAACCCTAACCCTAACCCTAACCTAACCCTAACCCTAACCCTAACCCTAACCCTAACCCTAACTGTAACCATAACACTAAACTCTAAACCCTAAACCTAATCCATCCTAAACCTTAAACAATCCTAAACCATAAACCTTAGACCCTAAATCCTAAATCTAACAATAAACCTAAACCTAACCCTAAATCTAACGCTAACCCTAACCCTAACCCTAAACCCTCCCTGACTTTAACCCTAACCCTAACCCTAACCCTAACCCTAAACCTAACCCTGACCTTAATCCTAACACTAACCCTATTTCTAATTCTAACCCTAACACTAATCCTAAACTTAAACCTAACCCCCTAATAATATCCCTAACACTAACACTAACCCTAACCCCTAACCCTAACCCTAATCCTAACCCTAACCTAACCCTAACCCTAACCCTAACCCAAACCCTAACACTAACCCCCTAACATTTACCATAACCCTAACCCTAACAATAACCCTAACCCTTACCATAACCCTAACCCTAACCCTAACCCCATCCCTAACCCTAACCCTAACCGTAACCATAACACTAAACTCTAAACCCTAAACCTAATCCACCCTAAACCTTAAACAATCCTAAACCATAAACCTTAAACCCTAAACCCTAAATCTAACAATAAACCTAAACCTAACCCTAAATCTAACCCTAACCCTATCCCTAACCCTAAACCTAACCCTGACCCTAAACCTAACCCTAATCCTAACACTAACCATAACCCTAACCCTAACATTAACCCTAACCTTAACCCTAACCCTAACCCTAACACTAAACCTAACCTTAACTCTAACCCTAACCCTAACCCTAACCGTAACCATAATACTAAATTCTAAACCCTAAACCTAATCTACCCTAAATCTTAAACAATCCTAAACCTTAAACCTTAAACCCTAAACCCTAAATCTAACAATAAACCTAAACCTAACTCTAAATCTAACCCTAACCCTAACCCTAACCCTAAACCTAAACCTGACCCTAACCCTAACCCTAATATTAACACTAATCATAACCCAAACACTATCCCTAACCCTAACCCTAAACCTAACCCTAAACCTCACACTATCCCTAATCTTAACACTAAACCCTAAACTTTAAATCTAACCCTAACCCTAACCCTACACTTAACCCTAACCCTAACCATATACCTAAACCTAACCCTGACCCTAATCCTAACACTAACCCTATTTCTAATTCTAACCCTAACACTAATCCTAAACTAAAACCTAACCTCCTAATAATAACCCTAACACTAAACCTAACCCTAACCCTAACCCTAACACTAACCCTAACACTAACCCCTAACCCCTAACACTAACCCTAACCCTAACCCCTAACCCTAACCCTAAACCTAACCCTAACCTTAACCCTAACCCTAACCTTAACCCTAACCCTAACCCTAACCCCTAACCCTTACCCTAACCCTAACCCTAACCCTAACCCTAAACCTAACCCTAACCCTAACCCTAACCATAACCCTAACCCTAACCCTAACCCTAACCCTAACCCTAACCCTAACCCTAACCCTAAACCTAACCCTAACCCTAACCTTAACCTTTATCCTAACCCTAACCCTAGCCCTAACCCTAACCCTAACCGTAACCATAACACTAAACTCTAAACCCTAAACCTAATCCACCCTAAACCTTAAACAATCCTAAACCATAAACCGTAGACCGTAAACCCTAAATCTAACATTAAACCTAAACCTAACCCTAACCCTAACCCTAACCCTAACCCTAAACCTAACCCTGACCCTAATCCTAACACTAAACCTATTTCTAATTCTAACCCTAACACTAATCCTAAACTTAACCCTAACCCCCTAATAATAACCCTAACCCTAACACTAACCCTAACCCCTAACCCTAACCCTAACCCTAACCCTAACCTAACCCTAACCCTAACCCTAACCCAAACACTAACACTAACCCCCTAACTTTTAGCCTAACCCTAACCCTAACCCTAACCCTTAAAAAAACCCTAACACTAACCTTAACCCCATCCCTAACCCTAACCCTAACCGTAACCATAACACTAAACTCTAAACCCTAAACCTAATCCACCCTAAACCTTGAACAATCCTAAACCATAAACCTTAAACCCTAAACCCTAAATCTAACAATAAACCTAAACCTAACCCTAAATCTAACCCTAACCCTATCCCTAACCCTAAACCTAACCCTGACCCTAACCCTAACCCTAATCCTAACACTAACCATAACCCTAACCCTAACACTAACCCTAACCTTAACCCTAACCCTAACCCTAACCCTAACCCTAACCCTAACCCTAACTCTAACCCTAACTCTAACCCTAACCGTAACCATAATACTAAACTCTAAACCCTAAACCTAATCCACCCTAAACCTTAAACAATCCTAAACCATAAACCTTAAACCCTAAACCCTAAATCTAACAATAAAACTAAACCTAACCCTAAATATAACCCTAACCCTAACCCTAACCATAAACCTAAACCTGACCCTAACCCTAACCCTAATCCTAACACTAATCATAACCCAAACACTAACCCTAACCCTAACCCTAAACCTAAGCCTAAAACTCACACTATCCCTAATCCTAACACTAAACCCTAAACTTTAAATCTAACCCTAACCCTAACCCTACCCTTAACCCTAACCCTATCCCTAAACCTAACCCTGACCCTAATCCTAACACTAACACTATTTCTAATTCTAACCCTAACACTAATCCTAAACTAAAACCTAACCCCCTAATAATAACCCTAACACTAAACCTAACCCTAACCCTAACCCTAACCCTAACCCTAACCCTAACACTAACCCCTAACCCCTAACACTAACCCTAACACTAACCCCTAACCCTAACCCTAACCCTAACCTTAACCCTAACCCTAACCCTAACTTTATCCCTAACCCTAATTCTTACCCTAACACTAACACTAACCTTAACCCTAACCCTAACCTTAACCCTCACCCTAACCCTCACCTTAACCCTAAACCTAACCCTAACACTAACCCTAACACCCTAAATCCTAAACCTTAAACCCCGAAAAACCCTAAACACTAATTCCAAAAGCACCCTAAACTCTAAACTATAAACACTAAACGCTAAAAAACCCTAAACCCTAAACCCTAAACACTAAACCCTAAACAAGCCTAAACCCTAAAACCATTAACACTATACCCTAAACAACCCTAAACCCTTAACCCTAAACATTATACCCTAAACCCTAAAACACTATACAACCTTAAACCCTAAACCTTAAAATATCCTAAATCATAAATCCTGAACAACCCTAAACACTAAATTATAAACAACCATAAAAAACCCTAAACAACTCTAAACGCTAAAACCTAAACAACCCTAACCATTAAACAATCTTAAACGCTAAATTCTATACCCTAAACCTAAACCACCCTAAAACTTAAACAATCCTAAACCCTAAACCTTAAACCATAAACCCTAAATTTTAAACCATAAATCTAAGAATAACCATAACCCTAACCCTAACCCTAAACCTAAACCTAACCCTAACCCCAACCCTAACCTTAACCCCATAACCCTAACCCTAACCTTAAGCCTAACATAACCCCATAACCCTAACTCTAACCCTAACTCTAACCCTAATGCTAACCCTAACCTTAACCCTAACCCTAACCCTAACCCTAACCCTAACCCCTTAACCTTAATCCCTAAATCCTAAACCCTGAACAACAATAAATCCTAAACCCTGAACAACCCTAAATCATAAACCCTGAATAACCCTAAACACTAACCTCTAAACAACCCTAAACAACCCTAATCACTAAACCATAAACAACCCTAAACACTAAACCCTAAACAACCCTATACCCTAAACCTTAAACACTAAACCCTAAATAACCCTAAACCCTAAACCATTAACACTATACCCTAAACAACATTAAACACTAAACCCAAAACAACCCTAAAACCTAAACCTTTAACACTAAACCTTAAACAACCCTAAACCCTAAACACTAAACCCTAAACAACCCTAAACTTTTAACCCTAAATTCTATACCCTAAACAACCCTAAACCTTAAACAATCCTAAACTCTAAATCCTAAACCCTTAACCTAAACCACCCTAAACCTTAAACAATCCTAAACCCTAAACCTTAAACCCTAAACACTAAACCCTAAACCCTAAACCTAACAATAACCATAACCCTAACTCTAACCCCTAACCCTTACCCTAACCCTAATCCTAACCCTAATCCTAACCCTAACCCTAACCCTAACCCTAACCCTAACCCTAACCCTAAACCTAATCCTAACCCTAACCTTAACCCTAATCCTAACCCTAACCCTAACCCTAACCCTAACCGTAACCATAACACTAAACTCTAAACCCTAAACCTAATCCACCCTAAACCTTAAACAATCCTAAACCATAAACCTTAGACCCTAAATCCTAAATCTAACAATAAACCTAAACCTAACCCTAAATCTAACCCTAAACCTAACCCTAACCCTAAACCCTCCCTGACTTTTACCCTAACCCTAACCCTAACCCTAACCCTAAACCTAACCCTGACCCTAATCCTAACACTAACCCTATTTCTAATTCTAACCCTAACACTAATCCTAAACTTAAACCTAACCCCCTAATAATAACCCTAACCCTAACACTAACCCTAACCCCTAACCCTAACCCTATCCCTAACCCTAACCTAACCCTAAACCTAACCCTAACCCTAACCCAAACCCTAACACCAACCTTCTAACTTTTACCATAACCCTAACCCTAAACCTAACCCTAACCCTTACCATAACCCTAACCCTAACCCTAACCCCATCCCTAACCCTAACCCTAACCGTAACCATAACACTAAACTCTAAACCGTAAACCTAATCCACCCTAAACCTTAAACAATCCTAAACCATAAACCTTAAACCCTAAACCCTAAATCTAACAATATACCTAAACCTAACCCTAAATCTAACCCTAACCCTATCCCTAACCCTAAACCTAACCCTGACCCTAACCCTAACCCTAATCCTAACACTAACCATAACCCTAACCCTAACATTAACCCTAACCTTAACCCTAACCCTAACCCTAACAATAACCCTAACCCTAACTCTAACCCTAACCCTAACCCTAACAGTAACCATAATACTAAACTCTAAACCCTAAACCTATTCTACCCTAAAGCTTAAACAATCCTAAACCTTAAACCTTAAACCCTAAACCCTAAATCTAACAATAAACCTAAACCTAACCCTAACCCTAACCCTAAACCTAAACCTGACCCTAACCCTAACCCTAATAATAACACTAATCATAACCCAAACACTATCCCTAACCCTAACTCTAAACCTAACCCTAAACCTCACACTATCTCTAATCTTAACACTAAACCCTAAACTTTAAATCTAACCCTAACCCTAACCCTACCCTTAACCCTAACCCTAACCATATTCCTAAACCTAACCCTGACCCTAATCCTAACACTAACCCTATTTCTAATTCTAACCCTAACACTAATCCTAAACTAAAACCTAACCCCCTAATAATAACCATAACACTAAACCTAACCCTAAACCTAACCCTAACCCTAACCCTAACACTAACCCCTAACCCCTAACACTAACCCTAACCCTAACCCCTAAACCTAACCCAAATCCTAACCCTAACCTTAACCCTAACCCTAACCCTAACCCTAACCCTATCCCTAACCCTATCCCTTACCCTAACACTAACACTAACCTTAACCCTAACCCTAACCTTAACCCTCACCCTAAACCTCACCTTAACCCTAAACCTAACCCTAACACTAACCCTAACACCCTTAATCCTAAACCCTAAACCCCGAAAAACCCTAAACACTAATTCCAAAAGCACCCTAAACCCTAAACTATAAACACTAAACGCTAAAAAACCCTAAACCCTAAACCCTAAACACTAAACACTAAACAAGCCTAAACCCTAAAACCATTAACACTATACCCTAAACAACCCTAAACCCTTAACACTAAACATTATACCCTAAACCCAAAACACTATACAATCTTAAACCCTAAACCTTAAAATATCCTAAATCATAAATCCTGAACAACCCTAAACACTAAATCATAAACAACCCTAAAAAACCCTAAACAACTCTAAACGCTAAAACCTAAACAACCCTAAACATTAAACAATCTTAAACGCTAAACCCTATACCCTAAACCTAAACCACCCTAAAACTTAAACAATCCTAAATCCTAAACCTTAAACCATAAACCCTAAAATTTAAACCTTAAATCTGAGAATAACCATAACCCTAAACCTAACCCTAAACCTAAACCTAACCCTAACCCCAACCCTAAACTTAACCCCATAACCCTAACCCTAACCTTAAGCCTAACATAACCCCATAACCCTAACTCTAACCCTAACTCTAACCCTAATGCTAACCCTAACCCTAACCCTAAACCAAACCCTAACCCCTTAAGCTTAATCCCTAAATCCTAAACCCTGAACAACCATAAATCCTAAACCCTGAACAACCCTAAATCATAAACCCTGAATAACCCTAAACACTAACCTCTAAACAACCCTAAACAACCCTAATCACTAAACCATAAACAACCCTAAACACTAAATCCTAAACAACCCTATACCCTAAACCTTAAACACTAAACCCTAAATAACCCTAAACCCTAAACCATTAACACTATACCCTAAACAACACTAAACACTAAACCCAAAACAACCCTAAACTTTTAACCCTAAACACTATACCCTAAACAACCCTAAACCTTAAACAATCCTAAACTCTAAACCCTAAACCCTTAACCTAAACCACCTTAAATCTTAAACAATCCTAAACCCTAAACCTTAAACCCTAAACACTAAACCCTAAACCCTAAACCTAACAATAACCATAACCCTAACCCTAACCCCTAACCCTTACCCTAACCCTAACCCTAATCCTAATCTTAACCCTAACCCTACCCCTAACCCTAACCCTAATCCTAACCCTAACCCTAAACCTAAACCTAATCCTAACCCTAACCTTAACCCTAATCCTAACCCTAACCCTAACCCTAACCCTAACCGTAACCATAACACTAAACTCTAAACCCTAAACCTAATCCACCCTAAACCTTAAACAATCTTAAACCATAAACCTTAGACCCTAAATCCTAAATCTAACAATAAACCTAAACCTAACCCTAAATCTTACCCTAACCCTAACCCTAACCCTAAACCCTCCCTGACCCTAACCCTCACCTTAACCCTAACCCTAACCCTAAACCTAACCCTGACCCTAATCCTAACACTAACCCTATTTCTAATTCTAACCCTAACACTCATCCTAAACTTAAACCTAACCCCCTAATAATAACCCTAACCCTAACACTAACACTAAACCCTAACCCTAACCCTAACCCTAACCCTAACCCTAACATAACCCTAACCCTAACCCTAACCCTAACCTTAACACTAACCCCTAACCCTTACCCTAACCCTAACCCTAACCCTAACCCTAACCATTACCCTAACCCTAACCCTAACTCTAAGCCTAACACTAACCGTAACCATAACACTAAACTCTAAACCCTAAACCTAATCCACCCTAAACCTTAAACAATCCTAAACCATAAACCTTAAACCCTAAAACCTAAATCTAACAATAAACCTAAACCTGACCCTAAATCTAACCCTAACCCTAACCCTAACCCTAACCCTAACCCTAAACCTAACCCTGACCCTAACCCTAACCCTAATCCTAACACTAACCATAACCATAACTCTAACCCTAACTCTAACCCTAACTCTAACCCTAATGCTAACCCTAACCCTAACCCTAACCCTAACCCTAACCCTAACCCTAACCCCTTAACCTTAATCCCTAAATCCTAAACCCTGAACAACCATAAATCCTAAACCCTGAACAACCCTAAATCATAAACGCTGAATAACCCTAAACACTAACCTCTAAACAAACCTAAACAACCCTAATCACTAAACCATAAACAACCCTAAACACTAAACCCTAAACAACCCTATACCCTAAACCTTAAACACTAAACCCTAAATAACCCTAAACCCTAAACTATTAACACTATACCCTAAACAACACTAAACACTAAACCCAAAACAACCCTAAAACCTAAACCTTAAACACTAAACCTTAAACAACCCTAAACCCTAAACACTAAACCCTAAACAACCCTAAACTTTTAACCCTAAACACTGTACCCTAAAAAACCTAAAACCTTAAACAATCCTAAACTCTAAACCCTAAACCCTTAACCTAAACCAACCTAAATCTTAAACAATCATAAACCCTAAATCTTAAACCCTAAACACTAAACCCTAAACCCTAAACCTAACAATAAAAATAACCCTAACCCTAACCCCTAACCCTTACCCTAACCCTAACCCTAACCCTAATCCTAACCCTAACCCTAACCCTAACCCTAACCCTAACCCTAACCCTAACCATAACCCTAACCCTAAACCTAATCCTAACCCTAACCTTAACAATAATCCTAAACCTAACCCTAACCCTAACCCTAACCGTAACCATAACACTAGACTCTAAACCCTAAACCTAATCCACCCTAAACCTTAAACAATCCTAAACCATAAACCTTAGACCCTAAATCCTAAATCTAACAATAAACCTAAACCTAACCCTAAATCTAACCCTAACCCTAACCCTAACCCTAAACCCTCCCTGACCCTAACCCTAACCCTAACCCTAACCCTAAACCTAAACCTAACCCTGACCCTAATCTTAACACTAACCCTATTTCTAATTTTAACCCTAACACTAATCCTAAAATTAAACCTAACCCCCTAATAATAACCCTAACCCTAACACTAACCCTAACCCCTAACCCTAACCCTAACCCTAACACTAACCCTAACCTAACCCTAACCCTAATCCTAACCCTAACCCTAACCCTAACACTAACCCCTAACCCTTACCCTAACCCTAACCCTAACCCTAAGCATTACCCTAACCCTAACCCTAACCCTAACCCTAACCCTAACCCTAACCCTAACCCTAACCCTAACCCTAACCCTAACACTAACCGTAAATATAACACTAAACTCTAAACCATAAACCTAATCCACCCTAAACCTTAAACCATCCTAAACCATAAACCTTAAACCCTAAACCCTAAATCTAACAATAAACCTAAA
>NW_027667640.1:2552500-2555000 GCF_963924665.1 Micromys minutus | reverse complement strand
AAACCTAAACAACCCTATACCCTAAACCTTAAACACTAAACCCTAAATAACCCTAAACCCTAAACCATTAACACTATACCCTAAACAACATTAAACACTAAACCCAAAACAACCCTAAAACCTAAACCTTTAACACTAAACCTTAAACAACCCTAAACCCTAAACACTAAACCCTAAACAACCCTAAACTTTTAACCCTAAACTCTATACCCTAAACAACCCTAAACCTTAAACAATCCTAAACTCTAAATCCTAAACCCTTAACCTAAACCACCCTAAACCTTAAACAATCCTAAACCCTAAACCTTAAACCCTAAACACTAAACCCTAAACCCTAACCCTAACAATAACCATAACCCTAACTCTAACCCCTAACCCTTACCCTAAACCTAATCCTAACCCTAATCCTAACCCTAACCCTAACCCTAACCCTAACCCTAACCCTAACCCTAAACCTAATCCTAACCCTAATCTTAACCCTAATCCTAACCCTAACCCTAACCCTAACCCTAACCGTAACCATAAAACTAAACTCTAAACCCTAAACCTAATCCACCCTAAACCTTAAACAATCCTAAACCATAAACCTTAGACCCTAAATCCTAAATCTAACAATAAACCTAAACCTAACCCTAAATCTAACCCTAAACCTAACCCTAACCCTAAACCCTCCCTGACTTTAACCCTAACCCTAACCCTAACCCTAACCCTAAACCTAACCCTGACCCTAATCCTAACACTAACCCTATTTCTAATTCTAACCCTAACACTAATCCTAAACTTAAACCTAACCCCCTAATAATAACCCTAACCCTAACACTAACCCTAACCCCTAACCCTAACCCTATCCCTAACCCTAACCTAACCCTAAACCTAACCCTAACCCTAACCCAAACCCTAACACTAACCTTCTAACTTTTACCATAACCCTAACCCTAAACCTAACCCTAACCCTTACCATAACCCTAACCCTAACCCTAACCCCATCCCTAACCGTAACCCTAACCGTAACCATAACACTAAACTCTAAACCGTAAACCTAATCCACCCTAAACCTTAAACAATCCTAAACCATAAACCTTAAACCCTAAACCCTAAATCTAACAATATACCTAAACCTAACCCTAAATCTAACCCTAACCCTATCCCTAACCCTAAACCTAACCCTGACCCTAACCCTAACCCTAATCCTAACACTAACCATAACCCTAACCCTAACATTAACCCTAACCTTAACCCTAACCCTAACCCTAACAATAACCCTAACCCTAACTCTAACCCTAACCCTAACCCTAACCGTAACCATAATACTAAACTCTAAACCCTAAACCTATTCTACCCTAAAGCTTAAACAATCCTAAACCTTAAACCTTAAACCCTAAACCCTAAATCTAACAATAAACCTAAACCTAACCCTAAATCTAACCCTAACCCTAACCCTAACCCTAAACCTAAACCTGACCCTAACCCTAACCCTAATAATAACACTAATCATAACCCAAACACTATCCCTAACCCTAACTCTAAACCTAACCCTAAACCTCACACTATCTCTAATCTTAACACTAAACCCTAAACTTTAAATCTAACCCTAACCCTAACCCTACCCTTAACCCTAACCCTAACCATATCCCTAAACCTAACCCTGACCCTAATCCTAACACTAACCCTATTTCTAATTCTAACCCTAACACTAATCCTAAACTAAAACCTAACCCCCTAATAATAACCATAACACTAAACCTAACCCTAACCCTAACCCTAACCCTAACCCTAACCCTAACACTAACCCCTAACCCCTAACACTAACCCTAACCCTAACCCCTAAACCTAACCCAAACCCTAACCCTAACCTTAACCCTAACCCTAACCCTAACCCTAACCCTATCCCTAACCCTATCCCTTACCCTAACACTAACACTAACCTTAACCCTAACCCTAACCTTAACCCTCACCCTAAACCTCACCTTAACCCTAAACCTAACCCTAACACTAACCCTAACACCCTAAATCCTAAACCCTAAACCCCGAAAAACCCTAAACACTAATTCCAAAAGCACCCTAAACCCTAAACTATAAACACTAAACGCTAAAAAACCCTAAACCCTAAACCCTAAACACTAAACACTAAACAAGCCTAAACCCTAAAACCATTAACACTATACCCTAAACAACCCTAAACCCTTAACACTAAACATTATACCCTAAACCCAAAACACTATACAACCTTAAACCCTAAACCTTAAAATATCCTAAATCATAAATCCTGAACAACCCTAAACACTAAATCATAAACAACCCTAAAAAACCCTAAACAACTCTAAACGCTAAAACCTAAACAACCCTAAACATTAAACAATCTTAAACGCTAAACCCTATACCCTAAACCTAAACCACCCTAAAACTTAAACAATCCTAAATCCTAAACCTTAAACCATAAACCCTAAAATTTAAACCTTAAATCTGAGAATAACCATAACCCTAAACCTAACCCTAAACC